>NW_011499962.1:327309-444301 GCF_000495115.2 Populus euphratica | reverse complement strand
ATTAATTTTAAAATAATATTGTTTAAATGATATTTTAAACTTTTGTAATAATTTTTTAAACAAAATAATGTTATTTTAGATAACAAATTTAAAAAAATCTAAAACAAAGTTTTGAATTTTGACACTATCCAACATCAAAATTTGACATGAATCTAATCCATTTTAGTGATGATCTGATGATCTCATGACATGGTTGATAGTAATATTTTAAAATAATAAATACCTTAAAATATGTTTTTTCAATGACACATTCAAACATATAAAAATAAAAATGATTTTCAAATCATTTTTTTTATAATACAAGAAAACGTTGAAATTTAATATGTTATATCATAAATCATTTTCCATACAAGAATTGAAGTAAAATAAACAGGCCCAATGGCTATCTTGTATAAAGGGCCCAATTAGTTACAATTCCAATTCCATTATTATTATTATTATTATTATTATTATTATTGACATCACAAATCAGTAACATTTATTCATTTCAATGGCTCTCTTCTAAATAATCAAAAGAAAACCAAACAAGAAAACAAAAAACAAGGTAAACAAACTACAAAACATGAATATGTAATTACTCTACAATGAAATGAGCTTTGTCTATGAACTTGTTAATCACATGATACTTGAGGGAATAAAAATAATGGAAGATTTGTAAGTGAGGTTCTGGCCTAGCGGTGGGAGGGGCTTGTCCCCTTCCTCCGCACCTGGGTTCAAATCTCATCATGCACGCCTGTCACCCCCGCGGTGCCTTACCTGCTCACTGGGCTTGCAGGATGTTCAGTGGACCGTGTGGATTAGTCGTGGTACGCGTAATCTGGCCCGGACACCCCATGTAAATAAAAAAATAATAATAATAATAATGGAAGATTTTGAGAGCGAATATTGTGTATGATTTTATTGTGGTATTATCATTGAATTGCCAAATGAATTTATTTGTCTAATGTATATGAGGGTATTTATACATCTTCCTCTATCATGTCATGTGAGCTTACCTTAGGGGGAATAAAATAATAATAAAGAATAATTATTTTTTATTTTAGATGATCTAAAATGATAAGTTGTTGATTGGTGTAGTATCGGTGGAAATAATTAATGCTTGAAGGTAATTGATGTGAAAAGTGAGTATCCTCTAATGAGATAATTTGGTAGGAAATAGTTAATAGAAAAAAAAAAGCAAAAATAAGTGTTTGTATTGATAATTTGTACATAAAAAAATAAAGCACGTCGCTATATTTTTTTAGAAGATAATAATTTTGAATTATGATGTGTTAATCCCTAAGGTTTTTAAAAATTTATATTGAAGGAGTTACGATATAATTTAAAGTGAGTATTGGAGAGTTATAGTCTCTTGAGCATAGCTGGGGCATACTTAACAATTCTTGAGGCAAGTTTGCATTAGATTGCTTAGTTGAACAAGCTCTATCAAATCAGAAATTAAGTTTATTTATTCGGAAACATGATATATCAAATAAAATATAAAATTGATGCATAAATTACAATGATAGTAAAGAAAAGAGAAAAAAATAAAGAAATAAATCTCAAAAACATATTATTGCTTCGATTATAATATCACCAATATCATAAAAAAATATCTCAGTAAGATGAATCCAGTAATAAAAAAAAACAATCAATGATGACCGAAATGTGCAACACTTGCCATTAAATATTATAAAAGATAACTGGTTAATAAGAAAGGTAATGCTTGTGTGATAGCGATTATGATTTAAAGTATTTTTTATTTAAAAATATATTAAAAAAATATATTTTAAAAAAAATTATTTTTAATATTAGCATATCAAAATAATTTAAAAATATAATTTAAAATTTAAAATTTAAAAAATATAATTTCAACCATATTTCCGGACATTATTTGCAACTAGTTATTTTATATGTTGGAATTGCGCCACCTCTCAAATGAGGCTGAAATCGCATAAGAGTTGGGTTATTGAATAAATCTGGATTAATTTTAAAATAATATTGTTTAAATGATATTTTAAACTTTTGCAATAATTTTTTAAACAAAATAATGTTATTTTAGATAACAAATTTAAAAAAAATCTAAAACAAAGTTTTGAATTTTGACACTATCCAACATCAAAATTTGACATGAATCTAATCCATTTTAGTGATGATCTGATGATCTCATGACATGGTTGATAGTAATATTTTAAAATAATAAATACCTTAAAATATTGTTTTTCAATGACACATTCAAACATATAAAAATAAAAATGATTTTCAAATCATTTTTTTATAATACAAGAAAACGTTGAAATTTAATATGTTATATCATAAATCATTTTCCATACAAGAATTGAAGTAAAATAAACAGGCCCAATGGCTATCTTGTATAAAGGGCCCAATTAGTTACAATTCCAATTCCATTATTATTATTATTATTATTATTATTATTATTGACATCACAAATCAGTAACATTTATTCATTTCAATGGCTCTCTTCTAAATAATCAAAAGAAAACCAAACAAGAAAACAAAAAACAAGGTAAACAAACTACAAAACATGAATATGTAATTACTCTACAATGAAATGAGCTTTGTCTATGAACTTGTTAATCACATGATACTTGAGGGAATAAAAATAATGGAAGATTTGTAAGTGAGGTTCTGGCCTAGCGGTGGGAGGGGCTTGTCCCCTTCCTCCGCACCTGGGTTCAAATCTCATCATGCACGCCTGTCACCCCCGCGGTGCCTTACCTGCTCACTGGGCTTGCAGGATGTTCAGTGGACCGTGTGGATTAGTCGTGGTACGCGTAATCTGGCCCGGACACCCCATGTAAATAAAAAAATAATAATAATAATAATGGAAGATTTTGAGAGCGAATATTGTGTATGATTTTATTGTGGTATTATCATTGAATTGCCAAATGAATTTATTTGTCTAATGTATATGAGGGTATTTATACATCTTCCTCTATCATGTCATGTGAGCTTACCTTAGGGGGAATAAAATAATAATAAAGAATAATTATTTTTTATTTTAGATGATCTAAAATGATAAGTTGTTGATTGGTGTAGTATCGGTGGAAATAATTAATGCTTGAAGGTAATTGATGTGAAAAGTGAGTATCCTCTAATGAGATAATTTGGTAGGAAATAGTTAATAGAAAAAAAAAAGCAAAAATAAGTGTTTGTATTGATAATTTGTACATAAAAAAATAAAGCACGTCGCTATATTTTTTTAGAAGATAATAATTTTGAATTATGATGTGTTAATCCCTAAGGTTTTTAAAAATTTATATTGAAGGAGTTACGATATAATTTAAAGTGAGTATTGGAGAGTTATAGTCTCTTGAGCATAGCTGGGGCATACTTAACAATTCTTGAGGCAAGTTTGCATTAGATTGCTTAGTTGAACAAGCTCTATCAAATCAGAAATTAAGTTTATTTATATCCGTCGAACGAAATTTGTCTATATCTTTTTTTTTCTTAATCACTTTATAATTTTCATTATATTAAATCAAACAAGGTCAATAAACGAGTACCGCACTAATTAGCTTCGCATAGACATCAGTTGGTCACCAAATCGGTAGGCTATCCCCACCATTTCCATGCCATCTCTCTATCATTCCCATGTTCATACATTATTCATTATTCAACTTGTGTGGTTCCTCACGCCCTTTATCAAAGTGCACTTTTGGACCCAAAAACCTTTCCCACCCTAACAAAATATTTAATGACCCTTTTTCCAAAGGAAATCCATGTAGTGCTACATTAGTCAATAGGCATCTCATGTCAACTCAAGTAAATCCTTGGATTTAGTGATTGATTAACTGCACAAATATCCAAAAACCAAAAAAAAAAAAAAAGAGACTCCCAACCCGAAAAAATTGCCTCCCATTACCACCTTCAATTAATCCAAATTGAAAGAAACTAATCCTCTATTTATCTCCTTAAATACCCTTTAAGCACTACTTAATCACACTTCACCGGGAAACATTTTGTCGTTTTTGGCCGGAGATATGTCAATCTCTATCAAGTTATCCTCTTCAACATGAAAATCCAAACCCGCATCCAAATCAGGACCCGTATCCTTCTTATTATCACTATCAAGAGCTATCTCTATCAATAACCCTTCTCTATCTTCCTCTTCCCATTTGAAGCAAAACCTCTCCAGCGAGTCCCGCTCTCCGGCAACTGAAAACCCACCTTCAGAATCCGAATCCGAATCCGTTTCCGGATAACACATAGCCAAAGACGGATATCTTCCCAAACCACCAAACCGGGTCGGATCCTGATCTGCATCCTTCTCATTTGGATCCTCCTCTTCTTCTCCTTCATATTCCTCATTAATAACCTTCAATGGAGCTCTAACATCCCATTCAACAAACGACACTTCAAAATCCAGGTTCGGATCAGGGTCAAAGCAACCCTTTTCAGCACTTTGGGAAGCAACCCATTTGTCTACGTGAGTCAAAAAGCTAGAACTTGAAGCTTCACCAAAATGGGTGCCTTTGTCCTGCTTGATTTGAATGGCTTTATCGCTTTCTGTGACTGAAAGCTGGCGTCTTTGAATTGCACCAAGACGTAAAACAAAGAGCAGGAGAGTTAAAGTAATGATCAGAATTGGAGATATTGAGAGTTTAAGTGCTTGAGGAAAGTATAAGAGAATTAGAGTGTAGAGAGTGATAATGCAAGAGAAGAGAGGATTAAAAGAAAGATTAATGGAAGTCATGATTTCAATGATGAGAAATGAGATGGTATTTGAATTCAATTCCCATGAAGGTTTTCACTGTCTTCCATAAAGAAAGAAGAAACGTAGAGAATTTGGATTAGTGAAGGCTAGGAGTTGAGATTTTGGACAAGAATTTAAAACCCGTTTGAGAGTCAACGAAGTTTACAAGACATGCAAGAGAAAGAAAGAGAGAAGCGGGGTTTAAAGGAGATTGCTTTGTGGGGTTTATAGGCTTGGGAGGTGGGGATGTGTAAGAGAGAGGCATGTAATATATTAAAGGGGATTCCATCTTCCATGGTGAATTTGATCCCTTTACTCTAATGTTTGTTAGTTTTGATCCCTTGACTTTTATTTCCATATATTTTGTAATCCTTTTGCAAATAATCAAAGTTAAATTACACAATTAAGTGTCAAATTAAGATTTTTCAAAATCAAGGCTATATTTAATAGTGAAATTTAAGGATAAGATTAAGGATAGAGGGATTAAATGGACCATTAATCTATATTACAAAATTATATGAACTATTTTATTATATGATAACGGAGATGATTTTTAATATAATATCTCATTTTAAAAGTATATAAAGAAGTAAAATATCTCCTTGTATTGTTGCATTTTGGATTTTCTACTTTTCAATTGATATTGATTCTAGGTTTTTTTAGCACACTTTTCAAGAGATTGAAGATCAAATCCAACTTAATTTTATGGTATTAATTTGTTTCTATGATTGTTGGATTAGTTCTTAATTCATGAACCAAAACCCTCCCCGCCTTTCATTCTCACTTCAAGGTAACGCTTCCATTATAGATTTTTTTTAGAAGAGAGAAAATTGACTTGGAAAGTAAATGACTTTTGATATACTACTACAATTTCTTGGCTGGGTGCAATGAAAAACTTTTATGCGGGGGTGGGTTTCGAAACAAGGTTTAAATCATGTTTTTAAATGTTTTGATTTTTTTATTTAAAATTAATATTTTTAGTATTTTTAAACTGTTTTGATACGTTAATATCAAAAATAAAATTTGAAAAATAAAAAATTATATCTTGATATATTTTAAAATAAAAAATACTTTAAATCATAATGAATATCAAAATCTCAAACAAATAGACTCTAAATTATTTCCAAGGGCACAATTATCTTTGAGAGAATAATTTCTTCCGTTTTCTACCACCATTCACCATGAACAAAATTGTTTCGTAGGTCACTTTCTGTCTTTCTTTCATGGCCTTAGAGGTATCAATCTCCTTTTTCTGTGTGACACGGCATTTGTCTAGTAATGATGTAAAATTTCTTTTCCTTTTGCCACCGTAGACAAGAGGCAGAGGACTTTTCAAGCGTGGACATCCCTGTTATCCCTCAATGAATTGTCTGAATTGTCTATGCATGGTTTTCGATCGAACAGTCCAAGAGAAGTTGTCAGTTTCCTTGGAAGTGAAGCTTTCTAAACAATTCTTTAATTTTGGCTGTAAAGTGGCTCATAACTGGCTATATACAGTTATAGAGCATTGCATTATAATAACTAAGTGACCATAGAGAAGGGATTTGACCACCATCACGACTCGCATGATGAAAAATTATGCCCGTGAGATTAGTCGTGGTGCGCGCAAGTTGACCCGGATACCTACGTTAATCTAAAAAAAAAAAAAATCATGCGATTTTATGGTCTTGTGATCTGCATGCAATATCTAAAGCTTGAAATATTTGGGTATTGTATCCATAAGAAGAGAACTTTGCAGGAATGAAGGGAGAGGGTAGTCAAATTAATAGAAAAGAAAAGCTATGCCACAAATCTAGCCAGAGGGGTTGGAAAAACTCACTTTGATATTGCGGTAATTTTTATGATTATTGTTTAAAAATTATAAATTATAGTTTTTTCTTATTCAATGTATTAAGAGAGAGTTTCTAGTGAGATTCTTGTAAAATTATGGTGTGTATTAATTAATTAAGTACTTTCAAAAATATAGTTTCAACCACGCTATTATCCCAAACTAACTAGCTATCTCTAAGCTGGAAGAAAATGCAATTGAAGCAACAAGCATGGATGTGTTATAGCACCATGTTTTCACTTATCATGCACGTGGTGATCTCCATTAAAGGTAAATGTCCCCCATGAAGAAAAGCATTTTATTGATCAATGAAAAGCTACTCGAAGAAAGAAACTAGAAAAGAAAAAAGAAGCAAAATGCGAAGCTTTTAGGTTCTGCAAGCCTCCATTGGTTTGGTCTGTACTGAAACGAATAGAACACACACTCTCTCTCTCTTCTATCATATTTGTAGGTGGCATTTGGTCCACCTACTTAAAACCCTAACTTGGCTTCCAAGACAATAATGGAAAGAAATGATTGGAACTTGAAAGAACATCGAGGGTTTATGGTGGGGTTCAAAACATGGATTGGCGACAAGGAATATGCAGCTTTAGAGATGCTAATCACATGGTCTGGAGATTAGGTGCAAAACATATGGGACCCCAACCTTTCCTTCCAGCACTTTGATACTTCTAGTTCTGTGGTTTGGTCATTTCTCTGTAGATATCATACGCAGTTCTTCGAAAACTTGCAGCTAGCAGCCAACTCACTAAGACCTAAAACATCTAGACAAGTGAAAGATTTTACATGGATGTTTCACATAACTTTGATCCCAATCATAGTCTCACATGAAGTTAACAAAATCTTATAGTTAGCAGTAGTGTTTACAAAATTTTTGAAGGGGGCCTTTGAACGTTACTCATTAATTTCATGTATACAAAATATTTCTGCAGTTTAACATGGACCGGAAATTGGCCTTTCGAAGTCTTAAGTGTGGAAGCGTGATCTCCAAAGTCTTGAGAAATGACGGCAAGCCTATACAGTGATCAGTAATATCTCGGAGGAGGAGCTAGGGTTATATCTTACAGAATGCTTCACGCCAAAGATTTGAGAAATGACGGCAAGCATTCATTTAAAGATTGAGGCAAAGTAGAAACAGAAGCAAAGTAGAAACAGATCCATCATTTAATGATTGAGGAAGATAATATGTACTTTGGTAGCCGAAATTCAATGGCAGAGCAGGTGGGTTGGTGCTTTGGTAGCCATAATTCAATGGTGGAGCAGGTGGCGGCTTGGCATTTTGGTTGCTGTATATAATTCAATGGTGGAGGTAGACTCAATGGCAGAGGAGGTGGATGAGAAATTTTCCTGGATCTGCTACCAACTAAATGAAATGGAAAACCATCAGGGCCTTATATATATGGCATGAGAATAAATGGATTGAAAAGGATGATACACTAACCGGGTAAAGCTCCCTGATTTTCCAGAGGCGGGCTAGCATTTAACTCCATCAAAGGCTGCCGAGAACAGGGTAGAGATTCAGTCTTTAAAAGCACACTTCATTTTCTCCAAATTTATCTCTGATTCCCTTCAATCGAGTTCAGCAAAAATGACCTTATAAAATAGTCAAACCTATCAGTCACATTATGCTCAAACATTGTATAAAAGGGATACGCGTCATTTATGCTTTCCAAGTGCCTACCTGATCAAAGAGTTCATCGGAACCAGGACTTGCGCCTTCTTCAATAAGTAGGAAGGAGGCCATATACAGCACTGAACTGCAACTAAACCACGGTAGAACACGAGGAAATAGAGCTGACTCACATTGAAGCTCTTTCACCGGAGAATCCACCAGTTGAAGACCCGCTTGGCCAGCATCAAAGCCCTTTGCAAATCCCAGCCATTTTCAGTTTTGGGAGAGTCCTACAAAAGCCAACGGTTTACTTTCAAGATCAACACAGCACATGATTGTGTCTCCAACCCCAAGCTTCTCACCATAATCTGATCATATTCCAGCACTAGAGAATTTCCCTGTGCCTCCAAACCCAAAGCTATGCATAGTCTCCCCCAAGGTTTCCCACAGCATCATCTCCCCTAAAAATGCCTAGGCAACAAACATTCTGCTGGTCATGGGGATATCTTGCATACTAACCGGCTGACCTCAAAACAATTCTGCAACCGAAACAATACTTCCCTCCAGTGATTCCAATATTGGCCCGAGATCCTCATGATGTCTTGAAGACCATCATGTCAATGTAGAAATCTAAATAAAAGCAACCATAATCTTATTAATGAATTTGTTATTTTTCTTTCTACAACACTTTCTCTTAATTTCACAAGACAATAGTCAATACTGTTCAGATATTGCAGGTTGCGTAGAATAAAATGATGCTGTGATGATCTTTTAGCTAATTCTTCCTCCAAAATCATCGTATCTTGAACATTCAAGTAACATCTTAATCTTTTAGGGTTTAAGATTCTTTGGCTAAAAAATTTCCGGTATTATAGACGTAAAAATCTTCTCTTTACCTGCCTTACAACTCAATCTTTTATGCATGTTTTGCAGAAATTGCCCGTTGCTGATCATTATGAGAAATCCTTGGCACAATATTCTCTTTTGTCAGCAGACATTTTAGCATCTCAACAGTTTAAACACTTGGAAATTGTTTGAAATCCCACAAAGATAAGCACTACTTTCTTTCTTTTTTTATTCTTCCAGCACACATTGTACTTCCATATCAACCTGCTAATGGCTTTCCATGCTGCTTGTTATTGTTGTCTACCTGGAACTTGGAAGATAGCTTTTTGTTGTTGGATTTCAATGCTATTTATTATCCACAAACTGATCCACCACAAAAGCAACCATAACAGCAATCATTGAATTCAGAAAAAGGATCCAAACATCCCTCAAAATCATCATTGTATATATCATATCTGAAGCAATGAGGATTCTCTTAAAAACTATAGTATTTCAAGAAAAACTTGGTGGTACCAAGTAAACAAAAAAGTAGATGGCTACGATTACTGTACAAATTTTATCTTGTTACACCTTCAAAGTTTATGCCACAGCCTTAATGTTAAAGTTTGAGCATGGCCTTTTCTGTCATTGTGAAGGCCAGGAAAGAAAATCTACAAATTCACAAAAAAAATTCTTCGATGAACTGAAAACCAACGTATTTGGTCTCTCACAATCTTCAAGTACGAGGAAAAGAGTATTTAGGCACCCAAGCCAGGAAAGTCCACAATAGTTGTTTCATGCAAGCAGAAGCCAGGTAAAGTAGCTTATTATGACATGTATATTTACACTGAATTACAGAAATCTGATACTGATCTTTTCAACATCATTGTGCTCCATAACAAATTTCAATAGCTTGAATTAGAGGCGGAGGCCTTACTAAATCCTACCTACAATTGAAACAAAAACCAAACATATTAGCCATCAGACCGACCAAATCCCACCACAAAAATTAACATGAAGGCAACAGAACCCACCACCTTCGTAAATCCAACCACAAAAATTCTCTGCCACAAATTATAAAATAGTAAAATATTCAAGTCCATGGAGAAGGATTAAGGATTGTTCTGGCCACTCTTTGAAAATTCCCGTATGAAAAGTTAGCCTTTTCAGTGAAAATATCTGTCTCAACCCCAAACCCCATTCCAACGCACATAATCCAGTGCCCCAAAGAAAAGTTCAAAAGCCATCACAACTTTCCTCAATGGTGATCCAGGTAAGTGGCAAGTGGCGACAGCGTAAGAGAGAGCTGAGGAGAGTAATTTTGCGTAGAAGGACAAGACAATGAGGACCAAGGCCTGGCATCACAGTAGGATAAGTGTTTTTAGGATTGCTGAAAATAAATGATTACCATGATCCTAACATGGAAATAGCTTATTATACCCCTTTCACAGCTGAAATGTATTGCTTCCTTGATTTAAGTTGAGCACAGCTGGCATTGCCTTTTCCATGGCATCCACCAAACATTAACCACGTTTGCAAGTCAGAAACTTCCCCACACCAACAGCTGTCCCTGTCTAGATTTCCCCCACAGACTCAAAAGAAACTGTCCCCAATTTTCTGCCCCAACATGCTGTCTCCTAGATGCCAGGGGGGCGATCTTCTGCTACCTCAATCTCCGCAACTGTCAATGCTAAAATTATGCTATTTTTGCTTTCACATAACTGCTTTCGATACATTAATGCCAGTTATAACTTATAGGTCTTATGAATACCACACACAGAAGCAGATCATAAAAACAGTCTCAGTTTTGCTCATCCATATAAACAAAGAATTAATGAGGAAATATTCCATCTTTATTTTATTAAAAGATAACAAGGGGGTACGCAAATGCCCACAACAATTCTCATCATTTATACCGAGTAGAAGGGCTAAGATTTCCCCTCAAATAAATATCCCAAATTCTCTCCCTAATTTACATGCTGCTAATAAATCAAACCGAAACATAACAAGCCAAAAATCCTGTCTTCAATGAAAAGCAGTTGAAGAATCTAAAACGGCCCGTGTCAAAGTGTAACCTGTGAAGATTATTGCCATGTACAGAACCAAAAATGAGATTTGATCAATCCAAATCTCCAAAACCTTTTACTCTTTATCTACAGCAATAATTTAATCTACTATTTAACTTATATTTACAAAACCCCTGCTTCTCATATCTCTGTTTCCATGAATAGCCCCTTCTTCGGTGAAGCAAACAATGCCACCGATACATCAGCAATACTCTTACGATTTAACTGCGACTTGTAAGACCTTCGCTGCTTTGGCGCATTTGGAGCTTCAATTTCATCTAATTCACTTGGATTCCCAAAATCAGTTCGAGTTCGGAAAGCTTGAGTTTTTCTTGGTGTGCTATAGGCAAAATGCCATTCTTTTGCAATCAAAGTCTGTAAACACAAAAGAACCCAAAAATCTTAATCAATATCTAAAAAAAGGCTAATAGCTAATCAAATCAAGAAAAAAAAAACTAGATTTAGACACTTACAGCTTCTCTAATCACTTTAGAGACATGAAAAAGCTGCTTCAAATCATCATGATCCACACCACACAAAACCCTGATCTGCAAAACCCAAAAAAAGAAACTTTCAATAACTAAAATTCTAAAACTCTTCAATTTCAAAAACCCAAAACAAAATCACTCAAGTCAAGAACTTTTGAAATGGGATTGTATAAAAGTAGTATAACTTACCAAAATATCTTGAGGCAGGCTCTCAAGATTAGACTTCTCATGCTTTAAGCTGCGAAGCCTCTTCAACGAGGAAATAAAAGCGGAGTCAAGATTCAACAGATCTTCATCGCTAAGAATATTATTACTGCTCAAAACCCTTTTCCTTCCAAACGAATATGACCTAACAAACTTCAAGCCTAACCCCTCTTCTTCTCCGCTCACTAAAGCATCACCACTAACAATCTTTGCCTCCATTGAAATACAATTCTTCCCCAGTGCCATCTTTCCACGATTTCACTTCTTTAAATCACCAAATCTTTTTCACTAAATCTGCAAACAACAAAAATACAATGGTTAGTTTAGGCTTAATTACAAAACCCTTTAACTACTTTAACTATAAGGCAAAAGAAATCAAGAAAAAATCAAGCAAATCTTGAAGAGATAGAGAGGCAAACCTTTTGCTAAGGGATGGAGATGAGATACAAAACCCTAAATCCTCTGGGTGTGAAAGATATAGAAAGTGTGGGACTCTTTGCTGGGAAACAAGTTTGGCTTGCCTTACAAAATAGAATGATAAAGCTTTTGCTTAGCTTATATAGTCAAAAAGATTCCCTTTTTATTTTTCTTTTTTCTTTTAAATCGAGGTGTGGCGATGAAAAAAAAATGTTTAACACATAGGCGGTTAAGAAATATTTGGAAGTGAGTTTAAAATTTAATTTTTTTATTGTTTTTAAATTGTTTTATTATGATGTATAAAAAAATAAAAAATATTTTTTAATATTTTTTTAAACAAAAAATATTTTAAAAAAAAATTATTATGATAATCTTAAATACTATTTAAAGTGATAAAATATAATTTTTGAAAGTCTAAAAATTTTTGGGCAAATTATAAAAAATCACAATCTAACTATATTTAATTTTTTTAGTCCTTCCATTGTTTTTATGTGTGTCATTTTTCCCATGGTTTTATTCACCTTTATAAAATCATTTAAAATTAAATTTTAATTAAAATTTGTTTGATTAACTTATATATCTGTGTTAAGAATAATATTATTTTTATAAAAAATATTATTTTAATATAATTTGTTAAAATTTTCTCTATAATAAGTTTTTACCATTATTTAATGGATGAGATTTTTTGATGAATTTGTTTAATAAAACATTTTTATGTTATTTTTTTCTTACAAAATTTATTTTGTATTAAAAATATTTAAGACTAAATATGAAAAATTGAATTTTATTTTTTATGCTAAAGGTATTAATGATTATTTTTCTGGGAATGATAAAACTCAAAAGGTCAAATGTGAGTGCATTAAGTAAATTTAATGATTCTTTGGGGAAGAGGAAATGCTGCCACAATGATGATAAATGGAGGGTAATATTGATGTAATTAGAAGAAATAGGACTAAATTGAAACCTTATCCATGCGTGGAGGGCATGCTTTTAGTTGCCCCGATATTTTTTATCCTCCATGCGGGCTTGTTTTTTTAAAAATATTACTGGACTCATCCTTTTGGCGGTTAAAGAGAAACTAGCCGTTAAATAGGAACACGTGGCAAGACACGAGTGGATTCAGGAAGCAACAGGCGAGTCTCTTTCGATGACGTGGCCTTTTTCGGTTTTCTACCGTGCTCGATATTTGTCTAAACTGACATCTGTCGTGTCTTTGATATTCTTATTTCGGGCTCCTCCACAACGTGGCGATATATCATTGGCTTGGTGATGCGGGTGATGTATTGGCCAGTGGAATGTTACTGATTGGGGTTGGGGATGATATACACATGAGAAGGGAGTTGAGGTAGTGGTGGCCAATGGTTTTTTTTTTTTTTTTTTCCTGAAGATTCTAGAAAGCGGCTGGTTGCGGTTGGGCAGTTGCGGGTTTTGCACGATAGCAATCTATCGTGAGTCAACAACACGTCAACCCTATGGCTTTTTGTTAGGACAAAATCTGGTAGAAAGTTGTTCATTTAAGGTAGTTCTTAGGCTGGAGGTGTGCTGAGGCGGGTAAGTTCTCTTTAAGGTATAATTACGAAAGTGCGTGATAATAGTTATTTTATAAAGTTTTTTTTTTTGAAAATTAATGTTTTTTTATTTTAAAAAAATTATTTTTAATATTAATATATTAAAATGATATAAAAATATAAAAAATTAATTCCAAATAAAAAATTCAAAAAATTATAAAATAAAAATTTTAATTATAAAAACAAACAATATCTAAAACACAAATCATAACTTACCACCTAAAATGCTAAATCACATCTTCATCCTAAATACACCCTAAAATAAGTTTGGTATTGTAATTATTGTTTTTTTAACATTTGATCTCATTTTAAATCTTGATTTTATAAAAGTTAAAATAATATATTTTTTATTTATTTTGTATAAAAAAACTTATTTCATTATAGTTTTAACTAAATATATATTTTTTTAAATCATAACTAGATTTTTTAAACAACTTAAAAAAAATCATAATCTAAAAAACTATGAGAATATCAAACACACATCTACTACATAATCAAGATTAGCATGAGTATTTTTTTATTTTATTTTTATATATAATTGCGAGCGATCCAATGATATGCAAACAGTAATAAATGGAAAAATGAAGCTATTTATGTAAAAAACAACATCTGAATGAACTCTCAGAAGTTTCTTAACCTTAGCTAGATGAGTTGAAGTTTGCGGGTAAGCCTGAATTCTAATAATATTGTTCTCCCGTAAACTTATTAGAAGGTTTCAAGTGAGAGAGTGTGAACGGGGTTCGATTCAAATCAGTGGTGATCCCCTGCTCTTCTGTGTGTCATTAGATGTGTGGACTTTTGATATGTTTAAAGAGTTTGACTCCTCTAATTAGCTCAAGGCTAGGCATGATCCGACTAATCTAGTTTAGAAATGATGGTTTTAGTGATCGTCTGGAAGTAGTTGTGTTTAAATAGAATGTTTTATTTGAAAAATTATTAAATTAATTTTTTTAAATATTTTTTAATTATTTTGTTATACTAATGTTAAAAATAAAAAAAATATTTTTATATATTTTTTAGTTAAAAATATTTTTATAAAATATCAGATCAATCAAAAATCAAAATCTTTTTTGACTAACTTGAATAACTTTCTACTTAAATTATAAAATTATAATAACCTCATAAAAAATAAAAAATAAAGTGAACAAATTAAGAAATATAATTTCTAATAAACAAATATGCTAAAAATAAAAATAAAAATAAAATATTTAATTTTAAAAAATAATTTGAGTCAATTAGGCAAACTCATTAAACCCTCCACTCGAGTCATGAAAATAAAATTATTTCATAAAAAATATATTAAAAATAATTACATAGTTCATCTCTTAATCAACTCATTGTTGAATTAATAAAAAAAAAGTCATTCTAGGTTAAATCAATTGAAAAGAAAGTAAATTGAAAAAAAAACACTTGGTTTTTAGATAAGGATAACCTTAAAAAAAACAAATTGAAAAGAATTAAGAAGCTCAATTCTCAAACTAATCTAACGTGGATAAAACTGAAAAAATATTTAATTAAAAAAATAAAAAAAAATCATCACAAGTAAACTTATTAAACTTGTGATTTAGATTATGAGATTGGAATAACACTATAAAAAATAAAGTGAAAAGAAATTATGAAGCCCATTCTCTAACCAACCTAATACTAAAAGATAAAATTAAAAAAAAATTAATTTTAAAAAATAACTTAAAAAAGATCGAAATCAGCCTGGGTTTATCTTCTAAACTCATGAATTGAGTAATGAGACTAGGATTGTTTTATAGAAAAAAATCATGAAGCTTCTTAATCAATTTAATGATGATTAATAAAATTAAAAAATAAACTAAAAAAATCTAAAATAAAATAAATAATAATTAAAAAATAAATATAAAATTTAATATAAAAATAAAATATTGGACACGAGAATAAAGGAGAGAAGGCAAAAAAAAATACAAAAAAGAAAAAATGAGCTCTCGTACTCCTCCATTAACAATATATGTCACACCATTAGGATGATATGAGTATGGGTGAACAATGTTTCTTCCATATCTTTTAGATAATCAAAAAAATATTATTAAGTGAAAATTTAAATAAATTTAATTTTAAAAATCAAATTAAAAAAAATACAAATGAGTGATCAAAAAGTTTAGGATAAATATTTCTTCTGCTTGTATAATTTAAGAAAAAAGGTTGAATGCATGTTTATTGTACAAATTCTATCCTCATAACTTTAATTATTTTAAATTAATAAACTTCCATTTAATTTTTTTCAAATTAAGCATCAATGGGTTTTTTTTCCAACACTCCTAGATCTCATAATTTGGGTAGAGAAAACAAACTACCAAGTTGAATTCAATATAAACAATGAGGGACAAAAATAGCACAAAAACAAAGGATTAAAATAAAAAAAACATTATAAATTTTTATTATAATTATAATACACAGTGAAGTGAATTTTATTCGCACCATCTAATTTTGCTATAATAATTCAATAGAAAAGCAATATTTTCTAAATACCTTGTAATTTTGTTTAAGAGCATGTTTAAAAGTGTGGTTGCTGTTGTTTTTCAAAGTGTTTTTCATTTAGAAAAGTGTGCTAATAATATTTTTTTATTTTTTAAAAATCATTTTTAAAATTAGCACATTAAAATAATTTGAAAATATCAAAAACATATTAATTCAAAACTAAAAAAAAAAATTAAAATTTTTTCAGAAACGTTTTTCCAAGTAATACCAAACACCCTCTTAATATTGGATGTAAACGCAACTACATCAAGTGCGTGATGCACTCTCTCTGATGATGATGATCCTTCAACTCATAAAAGCAAATATTGTTTCTAGAAGAACATATATTTTATTTAATTAATATAGGTATTTAGGTTGAATATTATAATATAATGGCATATATATAAAATGTAATAAAGCTAAGGCCATAATTAATAGCGAACTTGGCCAAGAAAATCATAGCAGTGATTACACACGCAAACGATCATTAATTAAGTGACCATACCCTTTCATTGAAAGTAAAAGTAGAGTTGGAATCTCCATCTGGGGAAGCTAGTCTAAAGATACCGCCAACTTAAAATATATAAATAAATAAATAAATGACCCAAACAAATTAAAAATTATAGTTAACTACAAATCTATCATTTATTCTCCATCTGGGAAAGCTAGTCTAAGGATACCGCCAAGTTAAAATAAATAAATAATACATAAATAAATAAATGACGTTGACAAATTAAAAAATATAATTAACAACAAATCTATCATTTATTCTCCATTTGGGAAAGCTAGTACAAAGATACTGCCAAGTTAAAATAAATAAATGATGCTAAGAAATTAAAAATTATAGTTAACTGCAAATCTATTATTTATTCTCTGTTTGGGAAAGCCAGTCTAAAGATACTGCCAAGTTAAAATAAATAAATAAATAAATGACGCTAATAAATTAAAAATTATAGATAACTACAAATCTACCATGGGTCCATAGATAAGCTTTAAATGTTAACCATCATAAATTAACTATATCAATTTCAAGAAAATATTATTAAAAATTATTTATTTTTATGTTTTAAAAATATTTTATAAAAATTTAAATTTTTTAATTTAAATTAATATATTTTTAGTGTTATCAAATCATTTTAATATACGATATCAAAAATAAATTTTAAAAAATAAAAAATTATTAACATATATTTTAACACTAAAAATTATTTAAAAAATAACTATATTTATATTATTAAACAAATACTAAAGATATCAATATCACCAAAATGCTACCATTTCTATTAAATTCTTTAAAAATATCACTGGACCAAAATTATTAAAAAATACCGAGTAGAAAGAAAATATATATATATAAATGATAGAATATGTGGAAAAAAATGACACAAACTTAAAAAAAAAGAAAAAAAAATTAATCTCAGCTTTTAATTTAATCTTAATTTCTAAATTCTTCTCTCTCTTTGTTTTCCTATATTGTTTTATTATATATGCAAATTTAGTTTTTATTAAGTATTTTGCAAATTTGTTTTGTTAAATTCTTTACACATGCATTTAATGGGATTTTTTAATGATTACAAGTAAAAAATGGCATTGAAGTATGAGATAACATTAAGGGTATAATTGATATGATCAATTGATAAAGGGTAATATTGAAAACTCTAGTATATGTCAGGGGCATATCTTTAGTTATACTTAGCTATTGATTTCTTCCTCTTCTTTCTCCTTAAAAGAAGAGCCGAGACCGAGAAAAATAAAGAAGGGCCAGGCACTGGGCCTTATCTTTTCTTTTTTGCACTCCAATGTTTTTTTACTAGATTTTTATTTGGATTTTAATAAATTTATTTTCAATTATTATATACATGATACAAAGATATTAATCCTAATCATAAATGGTACGTTCGAATTCAATTCAGATTTTATTTATTCTTAAAAATTTTAAATATATTTTTACCATGACTTTATCACATTTATAACATCTTTGATTTTCAATCATGCATAACACATAAAATATTAACATATTATTTTGATATTTTAAATTAATTTAACAATCATAAAATACTTGGTTTCTTACAAAAGTAATGATTCTAGTTAAGGAACTTGTATTCTCTAACATTTCTAAAAATATTTATCTTTATTAAAAAATAAAATATCAAAACTACTATTTATCCAAATTTAAAAATAATTTAAAGAATTCCACGAAACTGTGATATTTTTTTAGCATTTAATAAAATTTTAATCGTCCGCAGTATAGCACAGGCATGCAAACTAGTATATTGTAATATATCTTTTAATATCTAGTTATTCCAAGATTTATTTTTTAACATATTTTTCAATTTAAATTAATAGAAATATCTCTATATACGAAACTCAAACCCTACCTAATATATTACATGCATAATAAATATGAAGAAAATGGAATTGTAATATCACGTGAAATTTATTTTTAATTTTTCGTGAGAAGTCAAAATTCTAATACGTGGGCCTTTCTTGTTTGCAAGCTCATGCATTTTTAGTCGATTTTATGAAATGGGCCCATTCAGCAACACATGAAACTGGTTCAATTATTGGTTTGGGATTTGGAAATCCCACAAGGAACCTCTTCCTTGAAGCATGCAGTAGTATTTTTGCCCGCAACGATGTTACGGTTCATTTTTAAAACCTATTTATTATTTTATTTTATAGAAATGAAAATAAATAATTTTAACAATCTCAGTTATTAAATTCTTGAATAAAAATTGTATTTTTTCAGTCAAGTTCTTCTCTTTTTTATGCAATTCTTTCATCTTGACAAAACCATTATATATTTTCTTATTAAGGATATGATGGTTTGAATAAAATAAATATTCATCAAAGTTTAAATGATTTAAATTTAGAAGAAAGAGTATGTATTTCCTTAATCCTAACTCCCTTTTTGTCATTCATTCATTTCTTTTATTTTATAGTGTATATTGGAAAGGAAAAATTTAATTACGAGAATTAATTTTTTTATTTTTAGATCAATTATTTTAGTGCTATTTTAATTACTAAAATTAAAATGATATTTCACTGTATGAATATCTTTGTAAATCTCGTCAAGTTAATGTAAAGAATCAAGATGATGAGAGGAAAAAAATTATATTCTTTCAATAATAAAAATTAATTTTCAATGTGAGATATGTCATTTTATATATGATTAAAGAATACAATTATTGATTTAGTAAATTTTCTAATAAATTTAATCAGATTTATCCATTATGAATAAATTAGATCTAGCTTAATAATTAACATATAACCTGACAAAAATCATGTCTATTTTTCAAGGGAAAACCTAGAGGTGCATAGAATTTTATAAAGAAATTTAGTACCACTTGTCTGTGTATTTTTTTTGTAAGATAGTCATTTTACACATGTAGATAAATAACATGTTTTCTATTAATATAAATTTTTAATCACTAAAATTCATATCTAGTAATTGAAAAATCAAATTTTATTGAGAAACGCAATGTATATTGTTGAGAAAACATAAATACCAATGTCTTTCCGATATATAAATTAATTACCATCTCAATAAACCTATAATTAAACTATGATGTAACCTCTGCTGTTGAGCTTTCATTCCCCTCTAACTTAAAAATTGACAAGGCACCTGAAAATCCTACATTATTTGGTCTAAGACTGCAATCTGAAGTGCATTTTTTAGCTTCAAATTAAAATCTCTTAAGGCCAATCCTTCTCGACTAGTACCAGGTCTTTGAGTGCATTGGACAAACAGAAGTGTCATTCAAGTGCTCAAACACAGCTATTTGGGCTCCTGGAGATGCTTTCCAAGACTGGAGATACTGATAATACGCATGTAAATTTGGTTTAGGAACTCTGGCATGTCTAGATTTGGGAGTGACCAGCACTAGTTTCTCCAGGAAAATTGCCCTCTCCAGGAAAAACTTCACCAGCATTAGTTCATCTTTCTGAAACTTAAATCCTGGCAGTTTAATGAACTTGAGGCAGTCGAAGGATGCGCTGTATTTCTGGAAAGATTGTCGATTATGCAATTCCCAATACGGCCCACGTACGAAGCAAAAATCTTTGAGCTGAAAAGATTCATTATCAACCATCAAATTAGAGTGATTAGTTCTGTGAATATATTCCAAAAAAGTCTGTGATTGATGTTAATACAATCGACCAAGACGAGAACTCAACTCACATCGATGAATATCTTCTCCAGGCTAGGGCAATGCTTCAGGAAAGAAATAATATCATGAGGATTACAGTAAATTGCACCTTCCATGATCAAATGAAATTCTTTCAAATTCCCAAAGAAGAATTGCATCTCTCTCAGTTTTCCTCCAATAAACTTTGGAGATAGGCCCTGAATATGTAAGCCATAACATTAAGTTAATACCAGCAATATTATATACCGCTTAAAAAGAAGAAACGGGATAGAAAGTATGTGATCGGACGATAACAAAGACATGGATGGAAACATACCTCAAGAAAAGTACTAGTAGTGGTGAGAACTTGAATAGGGTGGAGATCATAGACAAGATTTCTCACTCGAAAAGTCTCTGTAAAGCCTTTTGAAGGTCTGAAACTGAGCATCACATCTTTCAATTGAGGGACGATGTTAAATTTGATAAAGCAAACATGTCCACAGTAGTGGAATGAACGTAGATTTGGTGCATCAATGTAAATCCTCAGAATCTCCTGGCAATCTCCGACCTTTAACACCTTAAACGTCTTTTGGGCAAAGATTTTCAAATGAAAAATCCCATGACAGTGTGCTAAATCTAGAATCTCTAGGAAGAAGCAATTCTGAAATAAATTATCTATCAATGTCGGGGTTATAATGATCTTTCTAAGAACAAGAGTGTTCAAAACATGCAGACCTTTCAACTTTGGTGGAAGATCAAGTTGACACAAACTAAGCTTCAAAATCTTCAAGGACTTAGCTTCATAAACATCAGAATTGAGTTTAAAAGGCCATCTTCCTTCAAGAACATTTCCGCTTTGATAAAGTTCCAAATTGAGTTCTTCAACACCCTTTTCAATGGATTTCCTGATCCACTTCTCGACCAATAATTCTTCTTTGTTTGGATCAAAACATAATCGAAAACTTAAGATTCTCGACCCTGCATGGCGATCAAAAACCTTATTAACGATAGATTTAAAATCATCAGGACTACGACCCCTTGAAAAATCATTATCAAAGTCTAATCTACGATTGAAGTTCCAAGAATTCTTGAATCTCGTCGATAGAATTCCAATCTGCATGGCTTTTTTGATAGGCAAGAAAGAGAAAATCATATCAAGAACATCATCAGGAAGATCAACACTATGATCAACGTGAGTAAAACTAGTGTTAGCATGATCGAGATGATGATAACTAGAATGACACTGCCTCTTTAGTCTCTTACGTGAAATCTGTAAGAATGTTTGGCTCTTTCTTTCTGGTGAAGCCATTGAGAGAAACCCTTTCTACCTTGAACTTTCTTGTTGCTGTGATGGCTATAAATGTTAAATAAGCAGAGAAATTATAAGAGAATTTGCACCAAGCTTTTGTTATTGTTTTTGAATTTGTTTCTGTTCAGAGGCCTTGGCTTCTACGTTAGCTTGCCCTTTCGGTCTCTTGAAACACGCTGATGTAGGCAACTAAGTAGATCACAGCACTGATGTGGCTGTGATACTATATTAGGTTACCGGGTCAGCATACAATAAAATCTTAAGAGTTGTTTTCCGCGTGTGGAACTTGGAAGTGACGCAAAATTATGAGTTTTTCCTTACATTTTAGACTCATTCTTCAAGGAAATATTACTGGTTTGCAACTACTTTTGAATATAGGATCATTCTATATATGATGAAAATATCCTCCCATGAACAACTCAAATTCAGCTTGATTTATTATAAAAAAACTAAAATCAATCATAAGACTTCTAACATTATCTTTACAATTCATTATTTTATAATTTACTTAATAAATCAAGTTAGGTTTTATAAAACAAATATAGATATTCACACGCAAGCGCACATACAACAGTTCACGATAACCACTAATTGTTGTTTTTCATTTTTTGTCCCAGCTTCTGAACAATGAAAGAAGGAGGAACATTTATGATCTGTGCTGGAAAAATTGCTTTTTGGTGAAGATTTTATGGTAAACGCTTAACTTTCCGAATGGAAATCTTTAAGGACATATATAAATAAAGCAGCAGGTTGAATCTGCTAAGGTCTCAGGTGATTAGGTTAAGCGGCTCAACTCTATTAATTAGGCTTGCTTCTGTATTTCTTACTTTATTAATTAGGCTTGCTTCTGTATTTCTTGTAGTTGGAGATTCAACTATCCCAGTCACGTTTTCTATTGTTTTTCAAGCCAACAAAGTGGCAACGTATCGCAGTACAGTAGCCATGGTTAAATTCATGCTAATATAAGGTTCTAAGTTCATGCACTAGGGCAGTATAAATTCCTTCTATACAATACACGATAATCTCCAATTCCTTCTATACTTCATGCGAAAGGTCTGTGCATTGTGTTGAGTAATCTGCATTCTCAGCGCTAAATCTTGAACACCTTAAACTTTTTTACTAGTCTGATTGATCCACACACTCCAGACCTCGATTCTTGGCTTTGATCCAATATTTCCGAAGATCGTTTGCTTCACTAGCTAGCCTCTGTCATTTTCAACTGATCTTATTAATATATGAAAACGCAAGACAAAAGGCCTGCAAAAGGCAAATGTAAACCAGCAACCTGCTAAGGGGCAAGAACCTGCAAATTAGCATCGAGATTAAAAGTTCTATAATCAAATTAATTACTCTATATATTCCCTTTTCAGAGATGAGTTTTTTTTTTTAGATAATGAAATTCACAATATATTGATAATTATGATATGTATATAAATAACGATAAATAGTTATCGTAAATAGAAACAAAAAATATGGAAAAAAATCTATTCAAAGACAAAATAATACTCCGAATATATATATATATATATATATATATATATATTAGAGTTAGAGAAAGAAAAATAGGAACTTCCTATTCAAATGTAATATTTCTACATCAAGAAAACTTCCAAATATGGTTTTGATTTTTATTAGAAACAATTTTAATTTTAATTTATTTTTTAGTGTGAAAAATTGTTTTTATTTTTAATTAATGAAAACATTTTCTAATTTTCTATTAGAAAAAGAAAAATTAGTTTATGTTAGTGAACATAACCAAAAGCTTTTTCATAATAAAAAGAGAGAAAATGTAATTTTACCAATATTTTATATCTCATCAAAGTTTAATTATTATCTTTATTTGTCATTATCTCTTAATAATACTAATTATAATAGTCCAAGTGAAAATTATTTTCCGTACTTAACACAAATTCTGCATATGTATAATAACAATAACTATGATAATTAAAAGAAATAAACAAAATTAGACAATTTTTTCAAAACTTTTCACAAATATGAATACTTTATGGTTCTTTACTCAGTTTCCATTAAAGGAAAATACATTTATTATATATTATCCTATGCATCAGAGAGTTCTATTCCAATTTATAAATTATTACCCGTGTGTTAGACAAAATTTATTATTTCACAAATATATTGATATATCTAAAATGAACACTATATCATTAATTCATATTATGCCAGGTCAAATCAATATGTTTTTTAATATAAAAAAATATTTAAATATTATTAATATTTTTTCAAGAAAAAAAAAATTAAACTAAGTAAAAATTGATTTATTATGACCTAATTCATTTTGCGGCTCCAAAAGTTACTTGAACGACTTGTGAAAATGTATGTTGACTCAGAAAATTTTTTAATATGACATCTTTTTTTATATTAAGATTATAATATATTGAATTAATTTGGGTTAAATCAAGTTAACATATCAAATCCATAACTTAAGTTATAAGACTATAATAACCATATAAAAAGAAAATTAAAACAAATTATGAAGTTCAATTCTTAATTAACCCAATGTTGAATGATGAAATTCAAAAAAATCATTTAAAAAAGGACTTATAGAAAGCAAATTGAAACAAAATACAAAATTCAATTTCTAATTAACTCAATATTTAAGGATGAGATTAAAAAAAACATAAAAAATAATTTGAGTTAATCTATCAAAATCATAATGCAGGTTATAAAACTAAGATAATCTCATAAAAATAAAATTGAAAAAAATGATATAATTTAACCTGGATTAACTTGTCAAACTCGTGATCTTGATCATGAAATCGAAATAGCCCTATAAAAAATAAATTAAAACAAATTATAAAATTTAATTCTTAACCAACTATGTTAGATCTAATTTTGAATGATGAAATTTATAAAAAAAAAATCAATTAAGAAAATAACACAAAAAACAATTCAAGTCAACCTGGGTTATAAAATTAGGAAAAATTCAATAAAAAAAAATGAACCAACTAGATTAACATGTTAAACTCGCAACTCTGTTCATGAAATAAGGACAATCCAATAAAAAATAAATCAAATATTGAAAGACCTATGACCTAGATAATAAAACCGAGATAACCTTTTAGAAAAAACAACATGGTTTATCTTGGGTTAACTTGCTAAAACTCGTAACCCTGATCATGAAAATAGAATATCCGTATAGAAATAAATCAAAACAGATTATGAAGATCTATTCTTAACCGATTAAATGTTAAATGATAAAATTAAAGAAATAATTAATTAAAAAATATAAAAAACAATCCAAGTTAACTCTTAAAGCATTATTCTCAAATTATGAAGCCAAAATAACATTATAAAAAATAAACTAAAATAAATAATAAGGCTTAATTCTCAAATGATGAAATTTGAAAGAGAAAAAAGTGAATTAAAAAAAAATCAATTAAGTTAACCCGTAACCTAATTTATAAAAGTAGAACAACTCAATAAAAAATAAATTCAATATTAAAAGTTAAAATTAACAAAAAATTCAAAGAAAAAAAAAACAAAAGGTACAGTAAAATACTTAATTTTTTTTTTTTAAAAAAAACCAATTAATGTACGGTTTGATGGCAAAAGGCCTTTATCTTTATGCATGCCTTTTGGGGTTCAATATCTAGGACAAAATAATTATTTTTCTCCTTTTATTATTTCTCATTAAGCAACATATGACAAATTATAAATTATATCTTGAATGAATTGAATTGGTCCGATCATCTGGTTATCACTGTTCGATCTAGATTTGGTCAGATCAATCACATACCTCTAATCCAGACCATGCAATTATCAATTTGATCAATTCGGTGTTTGATTGTGATAACACTGGTTTATATCTTATATTTTGGCCTCAACACGCAATGTTTTCTAGAGGAGACCATTCAATTGATTTCTGTGAAGGTCTATGACACTCCACTTGCACTCTGTTGACCAGAATCACCTTTGTTTTCTGTAATGACTTGGTTACAAACGCAGTAACTTCACCTTCTTGTAATCTCTTCACCAATTCTTAGTTGCTAGAATGAACACCGCGCATCACATCAGTCCAAATTCAGCTCTAGAATGTAAACGTCTCTCTGCTCCTATTGAATGGTACAATATTCAGGCAAATGTTGCTTGTCTCTATGATTTACTTCCATGTTAAGACGAGATGTATGGCCATCGAGGAGTGACTCAAGGATCGTGGTGGAGGGTTTCATTTTCGGATTGAGTAAAATCACCACCATTGATGTTGATGCCATCTTCTTCCATTGAAGCACAGGAGAAATTCCACACGGAGGCACAGTTCTCATAACCTGCATAAAACACAAAATTATGGATGGATAAGATATAACCTTATAAAATACATCAACTAGAAATATTGTGGCAAACTATCTTTACCCACTGGTTTAATCTGAAGGACCAACCACACCAATTTGATAATTTCCTTGTCGCGAGGTTAATAGTTTTAGCTAAAACTTAAAAGGAAGCCTAGGAAATATCCTATCATATTTCAGCTGGAAAAGCCAAACCTACATAAACTTTTAAGGCATCAAAACAAGACTTTTTAGGTTAATGAAGCAAATGCACATAAAACAAGACTGGCATAGGAAGGATAGTGATTAAAAGTTTGCCTAAATGAATACTTTTAAGGCATCAGGGTCGCTAGTTACCGGTCAAAGGCAAATTCTCATCACAAGCATCAGGAACTTTAAATCTTCGGTGCCCTGATGAAGAGACTGCCATAGGAAGGAATGGGTGGAAAGCGAAACCATTAACTGTGTCTGCATTGTGCATGGAATAGAAAAAATGATTAGAAGTAGGAGACGCTTTGCTTATTTTCAAAAGAAAAATACTGACCGCTTAAATGGATATGGCATATGCATACCTGTTGCAGCCTGAAATCCTGAAATCCACTGCCCATTTTGTAGATCATATATATGAACCAAACCATCCTAGAGGCAGAAATGGGGAAAATGAGCACCAGACATTCAAAGATCTAATTACTGGTTATTGGTAACAATACATCCTTTTACTCCACCATGGATAGAATGAAATCTTGAATCATACCTGACCACCTGTTGCAAGATGTCGGCCAAGGGGCTCAATATCAAAAAATATCCGCTGGTTGGTGTATTCTGAGGATCTATACAATCTAATAACACAGAACACATTTGAAAATGAGACACATATATACTGTTATAAATGTCTTGTAAAAAAATTGCTTTGTAAAAATCTGCAAAATACCTTACCAGGAATCTAAATTACAGAGAAATAAAATATGCAAGTGACCGGACAGTGCCACTTGACTCATTCAACTTATGTGAAGATGGTTAAGAAAATAATAAAAAAGAACAAATATGACTAGCAAACAAAATAATAAAAAAGAACAAATATGACTAGCAAACAAAGTTGCTGGAATCTAGAAGCCTGCCCAGTTCTTCAAATGGATTTTGAGAGGCATTTATGATTAATGTCTTTGAAAATATAAATAATACCAGACATTGCCTTTTTCCACAAGAAAGAAAAAGTCCCAATCAGATAAATACTTACTTGTACACGACTTCAACAGCTTTCCGTATATCCCAGCATAAGATATAGGGGTCCTACGAAGAATATGGGAGCGATGTGTCAATTGCATAGATAGTATAACCACAAGCACATATCAGACAAAAAATATGTATGTTTTGCAATCAATCTCCTATATGATATAGCATATCATAAACATCCTAGATCATGAGAGGTGGTATAACAGAAAAATCACCATAAGTTAACAGATAAATTGCAGATAAAGGGAGCAGCTTTTCTGTAGCACACATTGGAAACACTGAAAGCAGAGAATAGAGTGAAGGAAAGATGGGTGCAGGAATAGGGCACACATGGAAGGAGTGAATGTACTTTTAGAATTTGTAATTACAAAGATACATATAGAGAAAAAAGAAGAAGAAAATAGCATGAACTTGAGTTGCAATACAAAGCATACATGCACAACAATTTACCTTCCTGCCTCCAGTATAAAGATAGTTTCCATCCTTTGAGAACTGGACCTGAGAGAGAAAGCATTTTACCTTTAATTCATTGATAGCACAATCACAGTCGAGGTAATAAAAATAAATGCTCACTTACATGTGTAATCCCACCTTCTTGACCATGTAAAACGTACAAGAGTTCCATATTGTCTTCCCTATAGATTGCAGTTGTCTGGCTGTAAGAACCAGTAGCTAGCATTCCAGTGTGAGTTGGAGAAAAGGCAACTGCAGATATTATACCTGGAGACAACAAACAAATCAAGGATAAAATGCTTCATTATTTATTGATTATCTATTGCTTATTTGAGTAGTCTAGGCAGAGATCAACCTGTTTGTCCTTCTTTATTTCCTTGAATAGTTGAATAATGTGCAAAATCTCTACCAGGACGATGTACATCAAAGACTCTGATAGATTTATTGTATCCAGCAAATATCCTACCAGACAGCAAGAATCAAGTAAATTAGTGTTGAGCGTAGCTATATTCTGAACTATTTTGTACAAAACAGACAATGCCAACCTCAAATCTAAACTCTAGGTAAGCAATTAATAAGCCTTTCAAAATGAATGTTCTTACTTGGTTCCAGCTGGGTTAAATGCAATTGAAATGGCAGCAGTTATTTCATCCACAGCATCATAAGCACGATATGTGCAACGCAGCTGCAATTTTAGCATACATGATCAGTGGTCATACTAACATAAACAAGAACGTGACCCAAAAAGAATGAAAGAACGAAGGCTGCAACAACATCTTTCACATAAGCATGTATAGTATATCAAAATTTCTGGTTCAATCATGCCCAAAACATGCAAAGGCTCATATAGCCCTCACCTTTGTTTATACTACAAGGCAAATTTCCAAATTTTTTTAAAAAAATCTAGAGTCTAAATAACCATTTATCTCATCTGAGGAACATAAATAAAACACACACATAGAAATAGATAAACCAGTACCAGGCCAGATGTAGCATCCCAAAGATGAATTGGATGGTCACGAGTTGTAGTAGCAAATACACAGCTAACAGGATCTGAAAAGCCAAGCAATATATCCAATTTACACCTTTTTACATCAGGAGCTAAAACAAAATAAAATGACAATCCAACAAGATAATCCCATGTTAGCACCTGAAGCATTCATATAAGGATACCAACAGTAGTCATAGACAGACTCCCCTTCCTTCACAATAAGACTTGCATCATATGAATCTAACAAGAACAAGAAAAAAAAATCTTGAAATCAATTATATAACATCGTAAACGTTGTGAATTTTTAGCAATATCAACCATGCGGGGAAAAAAGTGGGTATTCCCTACTGCCTTTAAAATATGCTCATTTTGTAACTCTAAACTCAAAAACTCACCTTCATCAATAGCTAAACAACACCCATCAGCATCACTGCCACTACCATTATCTGGTCTAATACACGACAAAGCACCAGATTACCATTAAAAATGGAACATTGATTTCCAATCATGAATCATTAGCCTCAAATTAATCAATCACGTGATCTTAAAAACTTACAATGAGAACAAATGCAAGGTATTGTCCTCGGAACTTGTTAAAAAACAAGACCCGTCAGGAGACCTTAAAGAAAACCAAAAAAGAACCAGACTTTCAGACACCCAATAGAGAAGTATAAACAGAGGCATATATAAGAAAACAAAGAAAAATGAAGAGATGGGCCGTTACCATTTAACGCCTTTCAGGAAATTGTTAGGGCTTGAAGAAGAAGTCCTGAATTGTTTAAAGAAATGATGGGTTCTTTGTGGGGGCAAATCATATCTAATTACAGGCCATGTGTAATCTTGTTGAGTGGTTGCGGTGGGTGAAATGTGTTGCTGTTCTTGTTCTTGTTCTTGTTCATGTTCATGTTCATGTTCTTGGTCTGCTTCCTCTTCCATGGTTTCTAGCGACCAACGACAAAACAGAACAAGGGTTTATTTGAGGTTTCTGTTGGCAAACCTCAAAATCACCCTTATATTTGTGCCACCCCAGCAAATAAGATGAAAAAAGTACATTTGACCAAAAGTTACCATGTATTTGCAAGATTTAGTCAATCCAACTAAATTGCATCAATGAATATCGATTAAAATTTTGGAAATGCTTAAGCAATAATTTTTTTTTTTCAAAAACAAATTCTTTTAGAGATGTTTAGGAATACAAAACATTGATAATCTTAAAAATAAAGTTTTCAAAATTCTAATAAATAATTTTTTATATTACTGGGTCATGATTGTTTGATAAATAAAATATCAAACTTTTGATAAAAAAATTTAAATTTTGAAATGTTTAAGGAATAAAAAGATTTAAAATTTGTAGATATTTTTTTTCGAAAACAATAAGTGACTGAAATATTGAAATTATTCCTTAAACATTTTTTTAGAATTTTTATTTTGTTGAAATAAAATATCATATTTTTATTTATTAAAAATTTTATAAAAATTAATTAACATTTATTTTATAATTTAATCCAATTAGTTTGAACAAAATAAATTTTATAAACATATTTTGACAAAAAAAATTTCATGTAAAATAATTTATTAAATTGATATCAACATAAGTACAATCACTATTTTTTTTATTGTTTTATTTTTGAGGTTTTGCAATTTCAGCCCCCAAAAAATTTGAGTGGTATTAATTACAATCCCTTTAGGTAATTTGCATTTACACAAAGTATCTAAAAGTTTGAAGATTTTATTAAGGATAGAGAACAGGCTAGTTTAAGTATCTTGTATTAATGTGATGTATGATATTTTTTAATTAAAAATATTAAAATAAATTTTTTATTTTTAACAAATGATATCAAAATTATCTTAAAAAATTATTTTAATATTTTTTAAATAAAAATAATTGGAAAAACACATTAAAAAACAGATTGTAACATAAAAACAAATCATTAATAAAAATTCATTTAATTTTTTTTGCTCTAAACATTATCATTTTATTTCAAAATTAAAATGATTATTTTAGGTTGACTTAATTTAGAATCGAGTGGTATTCTTTTTCCTCTATGTCGGGACTAAGAGATTGAATCTAGATAATATATATATATATGAGTAACAAAAAAAAAACCGTTCTTGGTTTTTGCCCCCCTCAGTCACCGTCAACACCCCTAATCCATGAAATTAAAGCAAGATGCATAAGACAAAACAAATAAATAGATAATTAAAATCAATATACAACAAACAAAAGGAATAGAATAATTAATGAAGTCATAAAAATCAGGCTCTAGGCTGTGATCTTGGAATATTTTATAAACGTTTCTATAGACCAAGTTCTTTATCAATATAGGTGACACTCCGATACTCTGACACTTAAACTAGAAAAATATAAAAGATAACAATAATGTACAATAAATGAAAAAATAACAAAAAAAAAATATAAGAGAAATTAGGCCTTTAATGACTGTATATTTATACACTCAGTCCTTAAACTTCATCGTGAAAAGGGAAAATATTTTCCAAGATGTCATATGTAAAATTAGTAGAGATGATGGTCATCAAGAGCTAGAAAAGTGTATCTTGCAATGCACAAGGAGGTGTGTGTCCAGGCAAGATTGGACAAACCAATGTGAATCGGGATGAATCAGAACCCTAAAAGTCAGATTTCTAGTCATTCAAGCATGGCCCTGAATGTCTTGGACTTCTAGCCATTAGGCAAGCCCGAAGAGCCCACAACTAGAATGCTGGCAGTTTAGGTTAGGCTCAAATGGCTAGCTATTTTTATTTTATTTTTTTACATTTTTCTGTATCACCATTTGTCCCCCCTCCCCTCAAGTTTTTCATCAACATGTTACCTCATGAGAATTCTTCTTGTAATTTTTATTTGGAATACTTTACCAGAAAAGATTGAAGAAAAAGAAAATACATACTTCTGTTAGACAATGATGTTACCTTTTGTGGTTTTCATCAACATGAGAGTTCTTCTTGTGGCTTTGTCTACGTGCCTCATGAGAATTCTTCTTGTAATTTTTATTGACATTTATGCAAGTAGTGTTAGGAATAGAACCAGCAATTCTCACTTTTCGTTTCCGGCAAATTAGGCAAAGCATAATTCTGACACTGCATTAATTTATCTAGCAACCAAGTAAAGGTTCAAATATTGTCATGCTGAAGAAGTTTATGCAAGATCAAACTTGATCACAAGATCTCCCTAGTGTAAATAATCATATTCAATGAGTTAACACAACATGACAAGCTGAAATCCTAACAACAACAGACTTACTAATCAGAAATATGAAAGAATGGGCTAAAATAAGTTGCAAAATTGGCATCGTCACTTTTGCAATTCTTGTAACAAAATGGAGTTAACATTGAAACAACCTAACAATGAGGTCCGCAAGAAGCTACAGCATCAAATAATTTAACAGCTGAAGCAATTATTACGAAATCATAGTTTAACTTGCCTCTCTGCTGTGAGTTACACAATGAAGACATAAAATATTACCTCCCTCCTCCCTGCAGGTGTAGAACCGAAGAAATTGTGAACTGCATCTCGATAGAGAACATGCAGGCTCTTTATGCAAATAACCAAGACCTTACGCAGCAGCAATTATCTCCTAGAATGTGCAACCTTTTGACAAGTACACCTCATCTAATTTGCTCCATTGGCATCCTAATAGTTTTATTGGCCTAAAAAAATCAACTTGGGAAGGAGTAAAATCTTTTCTTTAGCTAAGAAGTAAGATTGTTTAACATTATCAGGAATTTATAAACATTAACTTGTTCTCTTTGCTTTCAAACACCAGGCTATGCAAGTACTGTGCATTTGCTGGTCCTGTACTTTGAACCATGCTAGAGAATGCGCTTCCTTCATTTGATAGCAGTTCCTCTGGGGTAGAATGTTCTAAAACCTGAAAGATCAAAGATTCAACCAAGAGTTGAATAAAGAATCACTATAAAAGATGTCAGAATCATGAAAATTGAGAATGAAGTTGAAGACAGTTAGCATAAACGGTCTTGATGATTCCAGCTACTTCTTATGGACATTATATTTTCAGGAATGCGTTCAATAAACTCAAATTTCCTAGCGAGAAGGAAACAAGTGCTGGAAACTAAATTTGAGAGCATACCTGACCAGCCTCAAGCACAAGAATTCTGTCACAGTCAATAATGGTATTTAGTCTATGAGCAATAATTAGCATTGTGCGGGATCTGAATTCTTCTCGGATGGTTTTCTGGATAAGAGCATCAATTCTAACATCAACAGAAGAAGTAGCTTCATCAAGAACAAGAATCTTAGATCTTCGCAGCAGTGCTCGAGCGAGACTTAGTAGTTGCCTCTGTCCAACACTAAAACTCTCCCCTCCCTCAAAAACCTTGATACGAAAAGGAAAAAAAATTACTTTACAGTTTGATTGCGTCTGCAAAATTATGAATCAAAAACAGTCATTGACTTCAAATCAGCTTTAAATAAACATTATGAATCAAAAACAGTTCATTGACTTCAAATCAGCTTTAATCAAACAAGATGCCATATGTTTACAGAATGTTTGCCCTAAAGGGATATTTTCAACCACAAGAGCTTAATATTAGTTTTTGTTGCACACTCAATGGTTTTTAAATAATATGAAATGCTATATATATATATGTATTACAAAAACATTTTGACAGATTAATATTCACTGGCAGAAGATAGTTTGATATAAGGAAATTTCAAGATCATACCTGAGCATCCAGACCAAAAGAACTATTTCTAACAGCATCCTTCAAATGTGCCCTCTCTAAAGCCTCCCATAGGTTAGCATCATTGTGTTCACTGAAAGGATCAAGATTAAATCGCACGGTCCCTATAAGAAAATGGGTGACAATTACAATGACATGGGTGTTGAAAATAATCCATAAAATGGCTTAAACTGGGCAATGGTTTCTGGACTAAATCTCAAGTTATAGATTAGCGAGCTGTCAAGTGGAAAGAGAAAATAAAAGAGGGTAAAAGCATAAATTATCTCTACTCATCTGAAAGTAAAAGAAATTGAACTACCAAAATCCAGTTTTCAGTTTCTCTTGACAAGTACCTGAGAAGAGAACTGGTGATTGTGGTATGATACTGAGAGCTCTCCTCAAATCTGTCAGTCCGAACTTAGTAATGTCACAACCATCAATGGTGATTTCTCCTCTTTCCAGTTCTATGATACGGAACAATGCATTTAACATGCTAGATTTCCCTGCTCCAGTTCTTCCGACTATTCCTAGATTTTCACTGGGTGAGACTGAAAAGGACAAACCATGTAAGACTGGAGGAAGCTCAGGCCTGTAACGTAGAACAACATCCGTAAATTTAATTAATCCTGAAAAAGGCCAAGAAGGAGGAGGACGATTGTTATTGTCTATGGCTGGAGCTTCGGAGGGTAAATCTATATATGTGGAAACACGCTCAACAGAGTTTAAGCTATTTTCAGCTTTACTAGCTTGTCTTAGAACATTACTCAATAAATCAGTGATGTTCGAAGTGTAACTAAGAAGTAGACCCATTATAGATGCAAATCCCACATGATTTTCAGTTCTTCCATTCCCCAAAACTGAAAATGACGCTATCAACCAAATCATCATCCCTCCTAAAGTTACCAACCTTACGGCAAGCCAACCATCTGAACTAATAGTTACAAGACTAAATCTAATATTATTGTCCATATACTTCCCATTGATGATGGACATCCAATCATATGCTTTATAAGCACGAATACTAGACAAACCATTTAATGATTCTCCAAAATGTGCATAAACTGGAGACCTGGTGATGGAATCCAGACGTTTCACTTCACGGGATGTATTCTGTACAACGCAGTGCATCAGCAACGTTATTAGAGCATGTACATACAATGATGATGAGAAAATTTCTAACATAAATATGTTAATTCAACATTAGCAGAAAATATAAGCTTGCAGAAACTAAAATGTTGAGTATATCTCTTGACAGGCAGCATGGAAGTTCAGAGAACAAAGCATATGTCCAACAAAATGGGTTCCTATTGGATTTTAGGATGCTTACCCATGTTTTAAATTAACATGTCTTTTCTCCCAAACAAAATCCATAGGGTTACCTCTTATAGAGTTCATCTCCTAACAGACAGTAGTCTAAGGTTACTTTAAATTTGAAGAGACATGCATTTGACTTATTTAAGACCTGAGTGGGCTTATCTAGAAGACTACTCTTTACATGTGAAAGTGGTAAAAACAACAAGAAAATGATACTTCGAAGAAACCACCTCATAGAACATCCCAATCAAAATACTGAAGTTACATTCTTTGCAAAACACAACAATTTCCAAAAAAAAGATTAACTAGGGATTCTCAACATACCTGATAATATAGATAGGCTGAATAAAATAAGATCAGAAGTGGCATTATGGCCCACAATGATATTGTGCTCACAGTGCCTATCAGCACAAAAGTTGAAAGCAACTGCCAAGCTAGGTTTAGAAAATTGTTGGCAGAATTGGCAACGTTACGATCTATTTCACCTACATCCTTTGCAAACCTATTGATTATCCTCCCACTTGGGTTGGTGTGGAAGAATAGCATTGGAGCTCGTAGGATGGAATCTAGCATGGCATCATGAAGTCTTTTGGACGCATGAAGACTTGAACTGATTAACCAATAAGAGTTTGCTAGTGTCACAGTCACCTGAACCAGAAATACATGAAGTAAGACCACAAGGACCATAACAATTCCATAAATTCTAAATTTTCTCTCACTACTATGTTCAAAAACAACTGTAAATGAAACAAAAGCAGAATGGATTCACTCATTTCTTTTTCCCGCTAAAATCACACAAAATGCTGGGCCTCTAAGATATTGATGTCAGTCACAGGTTGCAAACAGACCTGACCAAATGATAGAAGTCCATACACGAAAATGAAGTATCCTGGCCTATAACTCTCCAAAGTGCTTTGATTTGTCCAAAAACTCAACCATGTACTTCTTGAAACTCGAAAAACTTCAGTTAATAAGTAGCACAGAAAAAGTATTGAAACCACCCATACACCTCCTAATGCATTGTTGTACCTGCATATGAATATCAAACTATATGTGTCAAGTACAAGCACAACAAGCTTCTCTTTGAAAAACTAGGATATAATAATGTATCCACATATCAAAATGGTTATCAGTAATCAGACAATGTAACTACCAGTAGTTCCAGCCTTCATGCATAGTGAAGGCTCAACTACATGTCCAGCCAAATCATACTGGGGTGCTTAAAAGTTAAAACTACAAAGACTTCGAATAACATGGGAACATCTACAGTAAGTAATTGGTATCCAACTGGTGTAAAATGATTTTGCATATAAAAGATGAATATTTGAGCATCACTGGTCTTCACGTCATCTGGTGCTACCTTGGCCACAATCGTGGCCTTAAAGATCTGGAAATATGTTTTCTATTTGACTTGCATTGATGTTTCCTTGGTAAATCAAAAGAGGGCTTCGCCCATGAACTCAATTTTTATTTTGGGGTGTTGTGAGCAACATATAAACATCCATAGGACGGACTCAGAAAAGGGCTTTTATCATAAGGCATGGTTAGGAATTACCTAAAAAAATACAATTATTATTATATAGCAAGAATCTTAAATAAGCCCCCTGTTTTACCTTATCAAAACATTCCAACTGACAACACCTCTTTCTCGTTCTTCTTGCTTGATGAGAATAGACTTCCCTTCTTTCCCTTTCATTGTAGAGCCTGCCTTTTGTGGCGACTCATTTTCCCAATTAGCTTCTGCTTTTGAGCTTTTGGGGTCCAAATTGTCACTATTCTCCTTTTCTTTCACTTGCTCTTCCATTTTCCCTGCATTTTCCATCAGCTTCTGGAATAATTCGCTGTTTTTAAAGAGTTCCTCGAAGGTTCCCTCCTCTTTAATCATACCTTCACTGAGAAGAATAATTTTTTCCACTTGTGGAAGGAAATGTAGCTGGTTTGTCACAAGAACCCTAGTTTTTCCTTGCAACCCTTCTTTAATACAACTGTTAAAGACCTGCAAATAATTTGAGATTAGTCTAATGTTTAGCTTAATAGGAAGCTCACTTTTAGTGTTTCTATGTGTAAAGTTAGTGATTGTCCTAAAACACTAGAGTAACATGAAAAGGAATTATGAAGAAATTCTCTCCAGCTCTTATCATGGTCTTCAAGAAATAACATTGTTGGAATGAAGTTACAGAATGTTCATTTCGTATAATATAAGCTTAATAATAAAGAGCTTCTCATCACTGCAAACCTTATCAACATCACTATAAATTAAGCAAGTAGCATGATGAACTTATACTGTTTAACATGGCCTAATACCTGTCGGGCAACGTGAGCATCTAAAGCACTTAAAGGGTCATCGAATATGTATACATCTGAATTGGAGTAGACAGCCCTAGCCATGGAAACTCTTTGCTTCTGCCCTCCACTAATATTGACTCCTCTTTCACCTATCTCAGCGAGGTCATGGCCCTGAATAAACAATTTTAAGCTCATGATGTAAGAGATATTTTGAATTAAACAAAAGCATTTGGGAGAGAAAAAGGAATTCGCTTAACTGTAAATAAGTCAAGATCCTGTTGTAATGCAGTTACTTCAATAGCTTTCCCATATCGTGAAGGTTCATATTTTGACCCAAATAATATGTTCTCACGAACCTGTAAGATGGATTTTCTATGTCAGGAATGTGCACCCCATTGAAGCAAACCAGAGAATACCAGAGAAGCGACAAAGATACAAAATATTAAATAATTAGATCAGAGAAAAAAATAATTCCAACAAAGTAGAATAAGCTGTAACTCACAGTAGCATTGAAGATCCATGGAACTTGAGGAGCATATGCAACATTCCCTCTTATAACAACACTTGCATCTTCCATAGGAGGCAGCTCTCCAAGCATTGCTGATATAAGTGATGTTTTTCCTTCTCCAGTCCCACCAACGATTGCAACTAAGCTGCCAACTTGTATGTTTAATTTGATATTTGTCAACGTTGGATTTTCTAGCTGGAGAAAGGATGAGATTTTAAGATTGCTTGGATAGGAAGAATGTCTGAGAATTAACATCAACAAGTCAACTACAAGAATAACATGATGTTTTTACCATCACCACTGCCTAACAATGGTTTTAGTATAATTTGTAAAGCAACTATGTTTAGAATACAGAATTCCAATCAAATGCAAATACTAGAATTTCAAACAAAGTTCATATGAAACTACCATCCAACTACAAGACCAATTTCTTAGATGCTTAAGCTTTAGAAGGTAACCTTTAAATCCCATGAAAAGTTCCCATTTTCAATTGAAATAGCTGGAATTCCTGGTTCAAGAGGTGGATTTGGTGCTAAAATTCTCTCTTCAGCTAGAAATAGTTCCTCCAAGCGTTGCAATGATATATTTGCATTTACAACCTACAAAACAAGTTGCTATTAGACACCTAAGAAAGAATAGAACCAATAAGAGCAATCGTGCGCGAATGCAGAGTAGGATCTTAACTACAACATTAATTACATTATGACAAGAATTTTCTTGTAAGCACATACACAGATTCAATGAAGAACATGAAAAATTTGTCTTGAGATAGAATTATGCAAGAAAATATATAAAGCTAATACTTTTTTGTTCAGAACTGTGTTTTATACCTGTCCAGCTCAGTTTTAGCATAATTAGTAAAAACCTTCTATGAAAGAAATCTTCTACAAAAAAAACACAACCAAATATTTTGGTAAGAAATATTTTATTTTGGAATTTTATAGAGACAAAAGTATTTTGTTGGCAAAGAAGTCTTTTTTACAAGGGTTCCTAGTAAGTTAAAAACAAAGTTCTTAAGTTTTCAAAAAAAGGAAGAAATTCATGCTTTTTGGAGAAGGCTTGTACTTTAGACAATTTGTGACGTGAAATTATAAAGACTAATGAAAAAAATGCATGACAATTTCTTTTCTTTTCTTGGAATCAGTTAAAATCAAAAGCAACATTGATAACATCAATGAAATTTGAATATTATCAAGCAATATAATTAGTGAAATAGAAAAATTACAGAACCTGGCTCAGTAAGTTAGGAAGCATGTTTAGAGGGTATCTTAACACTTGAAATAAAGAAAGTGACGTAAAAGCCTTTGCAGGGGTCAAGTCTCCACCAAGCGAGGTGAATGTGCCGAATGAAACAAGTGTCACAACAACTGGAATGCTATTCACTATAAAACTGTTGAACTGCAATAGAAGGGAAATAGTCAGTCAATGCACATGTAAGGATGACATACATTAAGTAATAGCAGTATGGCAAAATTGCCTCTGATTGCATCTGCATCTGGAGGATGAAGATTAGTTGTGCAACAAAAGAAATCACGAATTATGCCCTTTTAAGTGTTTAGTTATTGTGTCTCCTTTGCGAATCATTATGATTCTACCAGATTACATCAACTAACATGCTTACTTACACATTCGAGGAGCAAACCATTATGATTCTACCACACTAGAGTAACTGGTATCCATATTTACACATTAGAGGAGCAAGCAAATGATGACATACATGTCAGAAGCATTGTTAGGAGATAGATTTTATCAGTAACATATATTGCTACGTGTTCACTATGAGTCTAAACAAGTATACAAGCTTTTCCTTTTCATAATTAAAAAAAAGGTTTAAATATTTATCATAACACATAAGTATACATGACTCTACAGGTGGTGGGATGTATGATGTAATGTAAATTTTGGCATTTGTTCAAACATAGGACAAACCATATTTAGTAGTTATCACTTTTATAATTTTCTAGATTTTATTATGAATGTTAATTTAAATGGAACCACTGAAGCATCATGCTTTAGGCATGTTCTTAAAATGGAAGAAGCAAAAAAATAAATTCCAATATATATAGTGTGTTCCATACAGCAGATAGTAATTGGGCGCTGCGAAACAAGGACAGCTCATCATTCCGCACACTTTGAACTCTAAATTGAAAGCTCTTCTCCCATGCATAACATCTGAAATATTTCAGTGTGCTGTCAAAAAAATCGCTTTAAATGGAATGAAATTGAAAATACAAGAGTAATTCTTGTTAAACTTAAACCATACTTTACAGTGTCCATGGCAGCCAAGATTTCATTCATGAGGCTGACTCTTTTGTCTGTCCTATGCAATCCTTCCTTAGTTAGTCGTGTCATTCTGTTCAACAATATTGCCTATCACTCAAAAAGATCAAGAGAATGAGAAATGATATTGATGCAATAAAAAAAAGGTCAGATACCTAATATAAATGCAGAAATCTATCAAACTATATAAGTAATTAAGATCCTTCTAAAATCTAATGACTTGATACAACAACTCCAAGCATATAACGTGGGTTTCCTATCACATGATTTAAGTTACTTTTCAACCTTCTTCTCATATTGCAAATTGTCCAAAAAATTATTTGATTAAAACTAGTTCAACTCTGATACACAATCATGTAGGGATTTTAACTGAAATTTGTAACTTTTGCAGAAGTTGATTTTCTAACATTTGATTGCATATTTTGACTCAAAATATCTTTTCAAGCACAGAACACAATAACTTGAAGCGCAATTCACAATAATATTACCAAACATATTAGTTAACTTACAACATTATGCCCAAAATAACATATTGCTTGGCCATACCGGAATGCACTCCTTGACCTTTCGTAATCAAGTGCAAAGGACACAAAAGTAAAGAAGCTTACGCATTAAATATAACATCCAGAAGAAAAATTGATACTCATTGCAAACACCTTTTTTCCCTCTCTTTTCAGCATTCAAGGCATCTATTTGCACGTTTTCCATGTATGAACAATTATGCACAATATTATATGACACATATTCGTCAATGTTTCAATGTTGGCAAGTCCTGTCTTCAAGACCTAAGTTATGGAGAGTGGGAGAACAACATTGTTTTTGAGTTTCATATTATGTGTGAATAGCAAGAAAATTATATGACGTGGAATAAAATTAAAATGTACCTTCCCAAGTGGTATTTGATATATAAGGATAACCTTATGCACACTAAAGGTGATAAATATCAACCAAATTAACCATTATGAACCTTATGCGTGATAAATATCAACCAAATTAACCATTAGAGGTTCTCTCTAGTCTATATTAAGGCCTTAGAGAATTCTTGTTGTTAGAATCTTACGCGTTTATGATAGAATATTATACAATGATTATATTATTGACCTAAAGCTCAATTTATGGAATTGTGAATGTATTTTTTTATTTAAGTGTATAGGTTACATATAAATAAACCCACACCACTATTAGGGTAGATGCAAAAGTTGTTCAATATGTAGTCCCTCGTTGTTTCACTTTGTGTTGTAATATAAATTATATCCTTATAATTTATATTTTTTATATTTTACCTCGATACTAGAGCCACATCCTTATAAGTTGTGTATGATAACCTATACTACTATAAAAAAACTTAAATTGTTAGGTAAGGTTCCAAGATATAATTTATATTATTCTCTAATGCACCCCCTTGAGTGAAAGTTTTTTGGGCTTGAAACTTACACAGGCGCACACTACACCTTGATACCACATTAAATAATAATCTTATCTCATGTGGACTGCTTCTACCCACCATTCTTCCTCTCCCCTGTGGAAGTCTATTATCTTCCTTAGAGACTACACCATCTGACATTGTGAAAGTCAATCTGGGAGTATTGCTTTGATGAGTGGCTGGAATTCTGGAATGAATAAATTTATGTCCCATGCTTATAACTTCTTTCAACCTCTAGCTCTCTAGTTTCATGGGAAAGAGTTGTTTGGGAAAAGCGGTCTTTGCCAAAGCACTATTTCATTTTGTGGCTGGCAGTTTAGAGGAAGCTTTGAACTCGAGATAGGTTGCATTTTCTTCCTAGTGACCCCCTTTGTGTGCTCTGCCAGGATAAGGAGGAGTCACATAACCATTTGTTTTTTGCATGTGAATGGACATCCTGCTTATGGGGAAAGATAAAGTCATAGCTGCGGATTGGCAAGAGCATGATGACTTTATATAGTGCTCTACATGGTCTGAGTTTAGGAAAAGCAATCTTAAAGCTCAGATGTGAAGAGTTTCCTTGGGAATCGGTGTCTCCCTTATATGGGAAGAAAGGAACAAGTGGATTTTTGAAGGAAAGTGCTTCGGGGTTGATAGAGTTTTCAGGAGATTTCAAATCTTATTCTATACAATATTCCACTTCTATGTCGCGGACCACTCCAAGCTGAATGTTGGCTGATTTTATTTTGCTTTGTTGTTGATGTTGCACCTACTGGATCCTGGGTTCCTTAGCTAACCAATGTGATATTTTTAGTTTTTTCTCTAGGTAGTTGTTTCCCTGTATTTTTTATGAAGGGGAGCATGTTCCTTTTTGCTTCTAATTTGTACATGTGTATATATGACTTGCCAGCTTCTTGGGCTATTTCATTTTGATCTATTATATTTTTACATTTGATCAAAAAAAAAATTCATCTTATTCTAAAAACTAAAGCTGTTAGGTGTAATCTCAATATATAATTTATATTATTCTCTAGTTTAAGTTGTTAGGTGTAGTCTCAATATATAATTTATTTTATTCTCTAACAACTATCCTTAGGGTAGATACACAAGTTGTTTACAATGCAATTTCAAGTTCCCGTATCATATAAATTCTATCATATAATTTATCTTTTATATTTTTTACTTGTATCATGGGTCTCTAAAGGTTAAGACCAACCTTTAGATAAGCATCTGACCACATCAATAAACATTTTAGAGTTCTTGTAAAATTTATTTTGTATTGGTATTAAATTAGTTATGATCGAGCTAAACAATGGGAAAACATTCATATAGTCAACCCTAACTAGTTCAAGATTGAGGGACACTTGTTGTACCTATATAGGAATTTCACACAAGTTGCATGCTATAAACTATGAAATTGAGACGCTATAGATATTGGTTCTAAAACTATAGCACCAAGTTTAGCAAAGGGAATAATATTTCTTACTTGTGTAGGGACCACGATAACAAGCACTAGCGAACCAAAAAGTGAAGCAACACCTAATTGCTGGTAAAGGAGAACCATGGATATGGTGATGCGAAATGGAGCGGACCACAATCCATGAAGTAGTAGGCATATTTGCTACAATAAGCAATGGTGGTGCATTTATAGACCATGAGAAAAGAATAAAAATATTGGAAAGGAAATGTAAAAGTCAAGAAGGATAAATGGCACAATGTCCCCGCATATAACTAAATAGGTCTCCAATGCCATCCCTATATTTCTAATTATGTATATCATATCTTGTATGGTATCACATGCTCTAATATATTCAATTATTAGTTTATTAGGTTCAAATTGATAAAAGTGTATCTCTCATTCCAAAACTAACATTGAACAGCACAATTATACAAGAACAGAATAAACATGATTAGAAATGTTAAGATATAGTTGAGACTTCCAATTATATAACTTCTCAAAAAAAATTATTTTGAAAAACATTAATGACTTAGTTGACTTTAGCGGAAAAATAAAAGATTAAGAGAGATTAGAATAATGGTATTGGTTATTAATATATGAAATGTTTAACTAAGATAAAATAATTACATTCCTTTTAGAAAATTAGTTATTTCAAATGGTTTCCTCCCTTTTCCCTAGTAATTATTTGTTACGTGGAACACTCAAATCCAAGATTTAAGAACAAATTGATCTATGCTACCTCCCACCTACCTTGAAAAATCTTAACAAATAAAAAAAATGAATATTTAAGAAGTAAAAAAATTGAAAATTCCTATCCATTTAGATTTTTTATCATTTTTTTGAAATTAAAAATTACTTTTTAGATAAAAGATTACAATTTTTTAAATTGTTTAAGATATAAAAAATTTTCAAAGTTTCTCGACCATTAAGATTCTTCACAATAAAATAATTAGAATGTAAGGACCTAATTAAAACTTACCAAATTATAAACATATTCAATTATCCATAAAAATAAAAAGACTTACCAAATTATAAAGAACATATTCAATTATCCATAAAAATAAAAATAAGAAAAAAGATAAAATCATTGTAAGCTTCTTTTAGCAAAGCAATTAATTTTGGCTTTTGGTAAAATGAGACTAGAAAGTACCTTTTTTTTTATGTGTGACTAACATATGGGTCATTCACTTCTAAATAGTTGTATGGTAAGTATCTATAATATAAGATAAATAGTCCATGCATTCATATAATTGTATCATGTTTCAAGTAAACATAATAACTAATTCTCTTATTTTCAAGAGATGAATTACTAGCAGCACATTAATAGTTGTTTGTTTAGAGCATACCTGAAGTGCATCAGCATCTGTTGTGATCATATTTGTTATCTTCCCTGATGGGAAGTTCTTTCGACCCTCATGAGTTAGTTTCAAGGATTTGCGAAATATACCAGCCACCTGCAAATGAAAAAAGGCATATGAAAATAATTAGCTTGCTCAAAAACAGTAGAGTTCGGATTTAGAGCGGGCAAGTGGCCACAATTCCAAAGACAAGCAATGTTGAAGGAGATATTTCAAAAACAAGCTCACAAACATCTAAATATTGTTTAAGATATAGTTTTACCAAAGTTGACCGCAACCGAAAACCAACACGCAGAACATTCTGGTAATACCGAGATTCGCATAGCGCACTAAACAACTGAACCAGGTAAATCAACCAATCAATCCATAACCAAAGGTAAATAAAACTCATTGCTTAAATAATGTAAAGATGGAGCATGTAGTGTAGGTTCCAAAATCAATATCCATAACATAATAAAATTAGTCAAGCTTAAAGAAACAAGGTTTGGGGAATAAAGGAAATGGCTAGCCATATACTCTACCAACATACAAATAAAGTTGGTTTAGGAACATGACGAATTGCTTGAAAAGAAGTCACAAAAGTAAGCATAGACCAATCAAGCCGTGCATTACTAAAACCAATAGCTCTTTCCGCTGTGCAAGCAAGATTAGTCGTAACATATATATCTTGGCTTGTTTAAGCCCTTAAATTGGGAGGGAGGTAGAGGGTACTATAAAAATTAGAACTTGGAAATTCTACCATCACAGATGAGTTAATCACATTACACATTCTCTTTTCCTACTTCATTTATATTTTTCTCATTTTGATAATTTTGTTTTACATATGCTTACCCAAATCTGATGTAAATTTATCTGCTAAGCATTTGAAAAGAAATGCGTATTTTCTTCATGGTCAATGAAGTCCCATATCTTGATATCAATAATAAAATGTGATACCAAAGAAATTTGAATATTAATGAAAACATCGAGATTAATAATAATACAGAAAAAGGATGAATATCTCATTATATTACAGCAATTATTTATGCTATATTCCTTAGGATCTTTTTTTTAATAAAAAGCACAAGTGACTAAAGCTTCCTAAGTTTTTGGACTCCATAAATAGGCAATATTATCCAGATCATGTGAGTTGTTGATGCTCAGTTACAAAAAGGAGAGAAGATTGAAATAAAGCAACAAAAAAGAGGTAAATTAAGGAAAAGTAATCAAGCAAACAATGAAAATACAATGATAAAAGCTAATGTAAATTTAATTTTCAAGGGATGATTAAGGTGATTTATTTCATTGATTGATGATGCTTCTACTTCAAAATGAGTCAAACTCCATATTTATATACTTACAGTCATGTAGCATTCCATGGAAGGAATATAAATTCTCAAAAATACTTGAGTCTAAATTGATATAATTTCTTATTAAGACTACTAAATAAGAAAAATGAATGACAAAGAGATGATCATGATCACAACTTTCACAATAAGCCAGTCTCATTATCAACGAATGCCTAATACAGGTGTATTCTGTGGTTTCAGCATTTTGCAAGCGCTAAAGGCTGAATTTATCATCCATAGTGATTAGATGATTATAACATTGTTCTACCTACTAGATCCATGCCCAAATAAAAGGCACCCAAAGATGTGTGATTCAACGATGAAATATACAAACAAGTTGCTTGAATGCTAATTTATATGTATATATATAAATGGAATATATTCTGTATGCCGAAAGATAACACTATTGAAATAAAAAGAAATAACATTATACAGAAAGAAAATTAAAATAGATGGAGTGAGAGGGGTGTGTTCAGTTTGTTTCTTAATAGAAATGAATTCCAGAGAATAGCTGAGATAGAATTCATACCATCCCAAGGAAAATTATGAAGGCATAGACATAACCGATCCAGGCTGGATCTCCTTGTTGCATCGACTACATACACATTTTGCAGTAAAAGCCCAAGGTGAAGGAGTTTTGACTGGTACTTCATATCAAATTTCAGCTAATCAATTGAACTATTTCTATCATAGGAAAAATGTTAATTAAAAGATCGATTCTTGTATCATATGAAAAATAGACTAGATGTTGAGAGACATTTGGTGTTCATGGAGGATTCACTATCCCATTGGCTCTTATTTACAAATGCACAAAAGCATATAGATTATTAGCATCGTCAAAACCCTTTTATATGATACCTTAATAAATTCTTACAAAACATACAACTCTAACTAACAGCAAAACAGAACATTACATAAAATAAGTTAATGCCAATAAAGGAATGAACCTGCAGGAGGTGGCTCAATACAACAGGCCCCACAAATTCAGAAAGATCATAGCCAATCTACAGGTTAAAACAAAAATAAAAACGGTATAAGCACCTCATGTCTTATGCCATTAGTAGAGAGTTCCTAACGTCCACTTTGTTGTGTTTCAGTCTCGAACATCAGTTCAAATTGAAAATAAGATAATAGCAGAGAAAATAATGCATGGTACACGACTAATAAATGTTCAAAGTGAGTATTCCCTGCAGTATAATAGTTGAGAGGCTAGAATTTCACTTTACATTATGTGTCAAGAGCAATAATAGCACAACATGAAATTTAAAAAATAGAACTAAAAAAATCAAGCTTCCAGGTTTGCCGATTTCAAACTACAATATAGCAGAAGTAAGAACGATAATTTATCAAGAATTTCAACAAGTTAGAAAAGAGTCCAAGGAAAACGTACCTTAAAAAATCCTCCTAACCAAAACCTACAGAAAATGTATAGACGAAAAACAAATAAATTGAAGCAATAGTAAAAGAAAATCTTTGTTACAAGAAGCCAAGCTGTATAGACATCTCTTGCATAGTAAGTATTTTTTACGACACCCCTGATATGCTTTACAGGTTTGAACCCCTAAAGTGTAGCTTGTTTGATTCTTATTTCTCATCTTATATTTTTAGTTGTTAATTATGACATGCAAGCCCCATATTGTTGGTGGAGGCTGATGATTTCTTGATGCTATATTTTTCTCAAAAAATCACCAAAAAAAAAGCATCAAGAAAATCATAAAAAATCTCAAGGGTTGATTTCTTGATGATATTTTGATCATAATGTTGGTGGAGGCTGATGATTTCTTGATGATTTTTTTTTTCATTTTCTTTTATGACATTTGAACTTCTAGGAAAACAAATGTAACTCATGTGTCATTTGATAGATAAATGGATGAAAGCTAACACAAGGGGTCTAAATCAAACACCTTCTAGTTTAAGAGGTGGAATAAAAGAGAAAGAAAGAAATGTTCAAGGATTTCGATCAAAAGAACTTATATTTCTGGAGTTGTTAGGAAGGATAGGCCACTACTATAAGCCCATCATTGGGTATGTTTGAAGTCCAATCAGTATCAAAATTAAAGGGAATGAAACAACATGAGAATGTAATTCAAGTGATACCTTCCCCCCAGACTATTGTTTAGTGCTCTTAAAAGACATGGCTTTGGCCTTTGAGATTCTTCAACCCAACAAGTCTGGAACCTGCAAGAGCTGAAACATTTATGAAAAAGGGATAAGAGGTTGACCTGAGACTATGGAAAAAGAAGAAGGTGGCACAGACTTGTTCATCAATGTCTCAGTCTGGTCCCAGGTGTCTAGTTTCCAAACATCCTTTTCACTAATAGGTCTTTTATGGGCTTGCTTCATGAGTGGAGTCAACCACCAATAAAATATTCCTTGCAGAGGACAAAGAATCAATATATATATATCTATAAGCAGCTCAAAAATTCAGAAAACCAACTTAGCTATAACTGAAACCACACTTTTGACCCTAGCCGAAGTTCATTACTTTTTACTATCTTAAACAACTGCTTGAGAAATAGAACCAAGATTTCTCAAGTCTCTCAGCATTGAGAACAGTAAATAATGAACTACTTACTAGAAAATAAGTTGGCATTCCTCTCAGGACATGTTTGCTCTCTTCCGGGAAGTGCTTCATATGCACTATTATCAGGAGACTCAGGTTCCATCATAACATAATCTGGACAAAGATCCAAATTGGGAATATAAACAAGTAGAAGTATCCCAAACAAAACCTGCAACAAAAGCAACCACACAGCAAGATATAATTGAGTTGTGTGTAATAGTTGGGAATGATTATGAAATTTGTCAAGCTAATGAAACAAGATTTAACTTCTATGCCAAGAATTATTGTTAATGTTGGTATACTCTAAACAACTCAATCATCTTCTAGAAAGTCCTCTGTTGTGTTGTAGTTAGACCACAAGATGTGCAGTGACCTATAGAACAAAAGTTTAAACAATTCTATCAAAGAGTTAAGAGGCTGTCAGGAAGTTTGGCTACTTTAGCATCTGGATATGATTAAAAGTTTCAACAGGCTCAATTCTATGATCTAAAGATGCCAGCATCCATCCATGGCTGTCCACTCCTCACATTTACCAACAGAAGAGAAACCTGACAAAGCTATGTTGATGAGTATCAACGCAGCCAAAACAACTGCAGCTTTCATGTCATTCTTACAAACTCCAAAAATTTAAAAATCTTGCAAAAATGTACATAGAAATTCCTTATCAGGTGCTAAATTTAAAAATGTTGTTGATTTGGTGTATAAGGCAAGCCAAGCTAGGCTCTCAAGTTTAGTGTCCAAGTTCCAAGACCAAGGCAAGTTACTAGGCTAGGCTCTCAAGTTTAGTGTCTTCCAAGTTCCAAGACCAAGGCAAGTTACTTTAAAAGAGCTAGAGATGTCCACCTTAGCATGAGCATTTACCAGCCCTATTCTGAAGACCATTGAATGGATGGTAGGTTAAAGTAGCAAGAAGAAAGATAAGAATATTAGAAGATTCGATAGAGTCTATAATGTTTATATTACATGAGAAATAAAAGAAGGCTCCGAACCTGGCAGAAAACTGTGCTCAAATACATATAGAATATAAATCTGCATTTGTAAAAGAACTGTAATTTAGTGCTGCCCCCAACATATATCAAGAGGATATGAACTCCAGAGAATAGCTTTGTTAATATTGCATGCATTCTTATAAAAAACAACCATGAAATTATCTTACTCCAGCCAATCCAACCTCATCGCAAATTGCATATATGCTAAAAACATGCTTGCTGAGGCTTGCACAGCCGTAGTACCAGTTCCCATGAAATAGTTTATTTCTGCCAATTTTTTAGCCTGAATTGTGACATGTATTCCCCCACACACACGCTCACGAGCAATTTCAATCCATTTTATAAAATAAGATGCCAGGACATCTATTCTTGTTCAAAAATTCAGTTTTTAATTTTTTTTCTTTCCTAATCTCTACTGTAAGAAGTTTGGCAGCGCAGATTGTCATTATAGGTCATCATTACTGTAATTTTTGTTTATTTCCCTTGAAGGCTACTATTCGATTTAGCAACACACATTTTATAAACTAAAGTAATTACAATTGTAAAAGCAAAGAAATGGTTCTTTATTCAACAGTACAATGCATAGCTTGCCTCTTCTCTTGATAAACATAATTATGTCAAACACCTTAATAACGCAGAAGAAGATGGGGCTCTAGCACAGAAACAAAAATACTCAAATTAAATGACACTACAACCTCAGGGAAAATACCAAAAAATAGAACTCGGTTGAGTTAATTTGATGAGGAAATGGAAGAATGACTAACCTACTGTGGTAATCATCACTCACTGACAGAATGAGATTGAGCATTGCCGCTTCCCCTAGCAACACATAAATGACTCCAAACCGCACATACCATCGAAACTGTTGAATGTATATTCTTGTTTCCAAACCAATCATAATAAGAGTGGAGCACCAGGAAAGGGCCTCAACAATCAAGGAGACCATCTGAAAAGGACAGAAAATCTACTTTGCATTATACTAAGAAGCCAGTGTTCCAGCACAACAATTATCTAAAGATATAAGAATGTAATCTTCCAAGTGAACAAGTTAAATACAGATTTATTTAAAAAGAGAAAGAACAAAGAAAAAGAAAGAAAAGTAGCAAATACAAGATTAGAAGTGAAGTTTTATCTTTGACAGAAACATTAATGAGAAACCTTACTCGTGTACCTCAAAGGGAGCGAGAGCAGTCTGCCCATCCAGATTTAAGATTGAAACATTCATAAACAGTCTGAATAAAGGCTGGACTGTGCAATAAGCAGCCAGCAATCCCAACAAGTAATTATAATAATTTGTCCTGAGACAATAGTGTTGAGCTTTGGAATTTTTGTCAGTAATCAACCATATTCGATACAAACATAGGCCAAGAAGAACCAGATGAGAAATGCAAATGACTAGGGAGTCAACAACACAGGGTGTGTAAGCACCAAATGCATTATCCACTGTTGTTGCCCAAACCCCATTTGGCACAGGTCGACAATACCAAACCAATGCCTCCAAACCCATCTTTCCCCACCGCCCCTCCACAAACCAAAACCGCTTAATTCTTACCTTATTTGATTAAACAGAGAGAGGAGACGAAAAGAAGAAGAAAAACACAACAAATGAGAAGTAGCAAAACACAATGCTAAGAAGAAGAGCAAGGTATATAGGCTACTGAAAGAAATCAGAAACAACATGGATAGTTTAATGAAAGAAGGGTCAACTTACTGGTTCAGATGCTACTGTGGGTATTTTGAAGAATCAAAGATACTTGAGTTTTTCGTTGAACTTTAGAAACATGAACTAGGACTAGGAGTGTGGAGATTTTAATGCAATTACAGAAGACAATTAAGGAGGACGAAAATCAACTATGGCAATCATTACGTATAAGTTGTTCTACCTCTCATTATTTTACTTTTAAACCTTCATTTAAAAGGTGTGATGGTGTGTGTGTGTATTTTATATTGTTCTTTTGTTTTTTTAATAACAATATAATTATTTTATTGTTCTTAAAAAATAAACAATCATGGTATTAAATCTAAGAATCATATAGTAATTTTAATTTTATTATAAATAGTTAAATTATATTTACTATGGAAATTTGTTATTTTTTACTTCAGGATTTAATTTATTATTTTTTAAAGGTTTTTTATGTTATTATTATTTAGTGTAGAAGCAATTTTTTTACATAATTTTACGAGGAGTTGAATTATATAATTACCTTTTCTATTTATTTTTTTTTAATCTTGGTTTCGAGTTATTTAGTTATAATTTTATAAGAGGTTTTTTTTTATTATTATCGTTTAGTTATGAGAGCTTTTTTGTTTTGTGCGTATAAAAAAAAAAACAGACTTGATGTATATTTGGCACATGTTAGCTGCACTATCACCTTCAGATAATCGACAATAATAGTTAAAATTATCCATTACATTATTTAATATGTATCGACATCTTTTGTTTTTTTTTTTTTTTTGAAAAGCATGCATATAGTGGTGTAGTTTGATGTTAATTGGTTTTTTTTTTCCTTTTCTTTCTTCATCAAATTACATGTTGGTTATGAAAAAAATTATATCAACCCTTTAATTTTATTTTTCTTTTAATTTAATTATTTTTTTCTTGATTGCAACTATTTTATTTACATTGATTATTTCTAATTAAATTTTATTTTCAATTTTATCATTGGTTATTTGATTTTGTTAGTTTTTTTATGAAATTTAATCTTTATTCTTTTAATTACTATTTTTTTTATTTTCAGTAATTTTCTTGATTTATTTGTTTTTCTTTAGTTTCATCCCTGAGCATTTCTTTTCATTAAATTTTTATATTAAATTTGGTACTAATTCTTCTTTTTATTATTTTTTTAATTGATTTGTTTGTTTCAACTTCATATCTGAACATTTAATTTCATTTAAAATTTTTCCTTGAGCTTGAATTTTATTTTATTTTATTTTTATGTTGAGTTTAGTCCTAATTTTTTTAATTGTTATTTGTTTTGTTTTGTAATTTTTTGTATTGACTTTTTTCATTCAATTTTATCTTTTGAAATTTATTTGTTTAAGATTCTTACTTCTTTATTTTTTTAGATTTATCTTAGATGGGGTCATCTTGCTTTTATGATTCAGGTTATAAATATAAAAAATTAGTTTACATCAACTTTTTTTTAAAAAAAAAAATATTTTTTTCAAATGTTTTCTCTTGATGCTTTTTTCACTTTACTATCTATAGGGTTATCTTAATTTCATGTTTTAAGTCATGTTTTTTATTTATTCACCCGGGTTGATTATCGAGTTCATTTAAGGTTTTTTTTTTATCTTTTTTATATGTTTTCATCATATCAAAGATCTCCTTTCCTTATAACTTTTTGATATGTTCAACATTTTGTAATATTTTTTTATGATATAAGTTTATTTAGTGAATTTTTTTTATTTATTGTTTAAGTCATGGGTTTTTTATAATGGATTTATCTTTTATTTATTTAAATAAAAAAATTTAGTAAATATAATCAGTTAAATATCTTATTTTTATAGTTTTTTTTTCATGGTTATTATTAACAATGTTCTTTTATTTGCATGGATAATTACTGATTTATTTAGTTAGATAATTGCATGGGTATTTTAAATAACACTTTTATTTTTTCATGTGAAAAACACACTGTGATTTTTTGTAAAAAAATCATAATTATAACATGCAAGCCAAATTAATGATTTTAATTTTTTTAGTTTTTTCTTTTTCTTTTTTACTTTTGTTTTGGAACAAAAATATAAATTTTTTATTCTTTACACTTGGTCTATTTATACGTTTTTTTTGTTGTATAAGTTGTTTTTTAATGTTTTTTTTTTATCTTTACACTTTTAGTTTTTTGAAATTTATTCTATACAAATTAAGAAAATGATGTTTCACTGTAATAATGTAATATTATTCTTTTTTTAATGTTAAAAATTAGGTTGAATTTTTCTATATTTTTATTAATGTATATAATTTTTATTATATTTTACTATATGTAAATATCAATTTTGTTATTTACAATTATATTTTTTATTCGATGTAAAAAAACATGTTAATAACTTCTTATATGTTAATATATACAAGAAATTTTTTGAATTTCCTGAATATATCATAGTAAATTTCTAATATAAATAAAATATCAATACAAAGAAAAAAAGAGGTAGAGGTTGTTCGGTACAAGGGATGTTTGTCACAATTTCTATTTTTAATTTTGAGTGTTCCTAAAAAAATATTTTTAGCTTTAAAAAATATTAAATTAATATTTTTTTAGTATTTTATGATGATTTTCATGTGTTAAAAAAAAATTAATATATTTTCAAATAAAAAACTATTTTGAAAAGTATCTTATACCCTAAAATTTTACTTGTAGGTGCTTTTTAAATGTCTTTATTAATTGAAATAAATATTAAAATAATATTTTTTATTTTTTTCTAATGGTTTTAATATATTTATGAAAAAATACTAAAAATAATTATTTTTATATATTTTTAAACCAAAAAATATTTTAAAAAATATTATATATCACAGCACCAAACACTCCTCAATTCTAATCAGCCTCTCCAGTGAATTTCTTCAAAAGAAAAGGATCCGAGGGGTATCAAAAATGTTTATAAATATACTTTATTATTCTGCCACGTTGCAACTACGTCGTTGTAGTATAGTGGTGAGTATTCCCGCCTGTCACGCGGGTGACCCGGGTTCGATCCCCGGCAACGGCGCTCTTACTTTTTCTTCTCTTGTTTATCACATACATCTTCCATTTTGATTACTTGGTATTAGATTCCGTTAACGCGGCAAATCTCCTTTATCTTTACAATAAATTATTATTTTTTATATAAATAATTTATGATAAAAGTTAATTAAAATGACTTTGGATTAGAAAAAACGACTGAAGTCAGTTTTTTTAAAAAATAAAACATGTAACATAATTTAGAATCCATGAGTTAAAGTTAAAAAATTAAACTTTAGAATAAATCAAAATTTTAACACATTTTTATTTGAGTAAAAAATTATTTATCACAAATTAAACATATTTACATCTATTTTATAAATCAAAAGCTAAAAAGTAACCTAAATCAACTTGCAAAAATAATCCCAAACAGAACTTTGTTTCAGTGCTAGATATTTTCTTTGTTGAAATAACCAAGAAATAATAGAGGCTAGGATTTTTTGTTGTTTTAAAAATATTTAAAAACCTCCGGCAACTAAGTCGTTGTAGTATAGTGGTGAGTATTCCCGCCTGTCACGCGGGTGACCCGGGTTCGATCCCCGGCAACGGCGTTTTTTTATTTTCAATTCTTAATTAATTCCGCCCATTTTAATCAGTTAATGAACTAAATTGAAACTTCCAAGACGCCCGCCCTCCTCTCCTCTCCCTCGCAATTCGACGGGCCAGTAGATTCGCAGGTCAAAATCGCAGAGTGGAATCCTCGCAATGGTAACTCAAGATCCCAAGATTTTACTCCATCGATTCAATCGGCAGAGGTTATGGACTCCCTCCCCTAGTTCTGTCGTTACTTTTGTGGCTTAAAAAGAAAAATTAGTTGTGATTTGAAGATTGATTTTTTCATTCAAAATAAATAAAAATCATATTATTTTAGCTTTAAAAATAAAATAAAATTTAAAACAAAATTATTCAAGATAGTGGCAAAAAATAAAAATTATTTAGTTAATCAAATGTTTTTCTTAATGATCAGGCAATAACAAAAACTCTAACAATACTAAATATTTTCATAGTCCACATCGTCAAGAAAGATGAAAATTATGTATAAAAATATAGTGATAGTTACGGTTTAAAGCTTTTTTTATTTAGAAATATATTAAAATAATATATTTTTTATTTTTTAAAATTATTTTTGATATCAAGACAATCTAAAAATATATAAAAAAATTAAATAATTTATTTCTAAATTTATTGATAAAACGAGATTTGAATTAATTTATTTTTAAATTTATTGATAAAACGAGATTTGAATCACGAGCTCAAACAAAAATAAATAAGAAGTTCCCAACACAGAATGATACGTTGAGCTCAACCTAACACTGTTGCTAAGAACAAATATGTTCTACGAATTTGATTGGTTTTGTTTCATGTTTATATCCGTGCATCAATTTTGTAATTCCCAGTTAATTTCATTTCATATTTGATTGATCGACCAAACTTTATATCATGAGCATTCCTTTATGATGGCCATTCATCTGGGTTCAAATGGAAATCCCTCAAATGGAATAAAGTTTCCGCGGATTGAAATTGTTGTTGCTTCGAAGAGGCCAACTCTTCTCTGGCAAATGGCGATGGACGAATCATATTATTTCATGGCATGAACACTACAATTCAAAAATAATAACAAAAAATTTCGGCCTAAATTGGGGTTTTGATCTGGCAAGATTCCATCACTAGCAACTGAAAGTTAAATTTTAATGTTACAAAGGTATAACAAATGCACGCTATTTGTTTTTGTTGACCTATACAAGCAACACACACTAAACATTAAAAGAGATAAAACCTAGTAGCTTTCTGTACAAATGGAGAGATTCTCACACCTTGAACGAAAAGATCCTAGCCAGTAAACAAGTCCAAAATGACAATGCCTGCTCCAGTTAGTTAGGAACTTAGCAGCCTTCTTCCTCAGAGGCTATCTATGAATCATCTAACTCAACGAGCTGGGCCCTCCTCTCAGCAGCCTTCTTCCTCACAAATATGCCCCATCTTAGGGCTGCCTTGAGCTTGAGCCATCCGACAACAGCTTTGCCTGATGAACGAGATGGATTATCACTGAGGCTGTAATTTGGGCATGGGGATGGGGATGGCATGTATGATGAGTAAGGATACCCATATTCGGTGACACTATTGGAGGAGAGACCCTGGCCTCCCATATTAAATATGCGAAGAAGTTGTTGCATGTCTTCATTTTCAAGCATGTCATGACTTCTCGTACGAATCTCCTCCTCTGAGAAGAAGTCCTCCTTTCCTCTGTGTAAATTAAGATTCGATGTGCAAAAACCCTGGGAGCCTGGGGTAGAAGATTGTGGCGGGCCAAGAGCAAGTAAATTGTTAGTTCCCAGAGGATTCTGTATGGCATCGAATTGAAAGGGGGTGTTGAGACTTCCATTCTGTGGATCTATTGAGAATCTAGCAATCGCACCATCAGTATAGCCTAGAGGGAGGGAGAGGGAGAGGGAGTATTCACAAAGTCATTAACAAAACCTTTTAAGTATACTACTAACAAAGGAAATACAAAGAACCTTAAACAAACAGCAGGACTTTCATGAAAGAAAAACTTGTTGATGCTTTCAACAAGCAACTGAAACACAATTAAAATATTATGATTGTTTTGAACTTCAGAAGGGTACCTCCAATAGCTGGGCCTGAGTGCACAACAGGCTGCTCAGAAGGAACTGGAACTGAAATGGTCGGTAAACTATCCTGATGATCATATGGGTTCAAAAAGTCTTGTTGACCAGATGGAACATCATTTTGAGAAGCAGCTACACCCTGATGCTGCTTGAAGTCTAGAAGGGAATTGCCATCATACTCCATAACATGCATCCAATTATCATATGCCTTGTTCACCAAGCTGTCCACATAGATCTGGAAGAACCATGCCATTCAAAAATTTCTAAGTGCACATCTTTGTTATTTTCTATTTCTTGGTTTTCAGATGAATGCAAACCAAAATTGCATTCAAATGCATGGGGGATAAAACAACAATTCTAGCTTGGTACGAGCCAATCAATAATCCTGGATTTCTTACCTTCTGATTGTCAGGTAGAGAATCAGCTGAGTAGAACTGTCCATTAGTAATTAAGCCACTTAATTCATAGATATTGTTAAAAACAACACCAACATTCTTGGCATCATCAGGATAGTAGATATAAAGTTTCCCGCTCAGAACACATGTCTTTGCATGCTCAACAAGACTATCCCACATTTTATTTGACATGCCACTCCCAAGAGTCTGCAATAACAGAAAAGAAGAATAGCTATAAACTAGATGTGAATTAGAATATAATTTGACATCCAAACTGCATACTTACAGTCCGCAACCCCGGTGCGTCTCTGACTATTAAACGTAGGAAGTCTTCAACTGTATGTATTCCAGCTTTATTCAGCCTCTTGTGAAATGATCCATCTTTTCCAATCTTCTCCAATCTCCAAACCTCATCATTTAATGTAGGTGGATAATGCTTCTTGTATACTATGGGGCAACAAATACAGATTTAACATCTGTCAGACAGCACAACACATGCACATACTGCCAGTTACATGTACACACAGAATGGAATCTGAAATTCTGGTTATATTCATGAGCTTACATTCTCCCCGGTGATCCTTAACAGTGATGGCATCGGTTTTTGCTTCACGAATGCGAATGCCTTCACAATAGCCAGAGGCAACCTTCAGCCCTAGCCTGAACTTCCTGCTCCTTGTCCAGCTTGAGTTATCAGTAAAAGTGAGCTCGCCTAGAGTTCCAACACCTTCTTTCAGTGTCACTTGCAGATCCCCAGTTAGAAGTGGTCTCTTGCCCTCACGTTCTTTAACCACATGAGACTCAAATTTCTCTCGTGTCCAATTATCATCACCTTCATCATTGAAATCACCTTCAAGCACAATAAGGTCTAGCTTTACCGAGGATTCCGGACCAGATGTGACAGCACAGCCCGTGTTTGCATCAATCAACACAATATGGATAGCAGTACCCTGCTCCCCTTCTACTTTACCACCCGTAAAGAGAGGGAGGGACACTCTGGACCTGAAGTGCAACTGCAAGTTTCTTCCATCAGGCCCTTCTATTTGTTTAGGAGAAGACCTGCATTGTCTTGACCATTAGAAGCAACCATAATTCCCTCTAAATCATGTAAACAAGAACCTGAAGCTCCCTCCAATTCCTAGACAATTGATCACTTGTAAAGGTGGAATGGGCATGGATCTAATGGAATCCATCCCATTATGCATTAATCATTTAGGGATAACCTCAAGTGTAAATTTATAACGCTAATTTAAAGCTTAATGAAAAATCTATTTCTCTTGCAAAAACTTTTAAGGTGGGCCGAATACCTAATGATTGAATGTGAATGGAAACATCCAACTTCATTTATACCCCAGCACATTGAAGGCTAAAGGTTCCTTTTGAGCATTATTTACAAGAGGAGAAAAGAAACACTGCATACCGTCCATTAAGCTTGGCAGGTCCCAGTTTCGCTAAAGCACGCTCCACTTCTTCACTAACCTGTTAAACATTGAACATGTCAGAAAATTTTAAAGATTTTCCACAAGATTAATGTATAATCAAATTGATCTTTCAGGATCCTATAAAATAAACAACAGAAACATAAATCATTCAAGGATGGTAGTAAAACAGACAAGGAGCATAATATTATCTTACCACTCTGCGAAGGATAGGCTCCAACGACGAGCAAAGTCTCTGCAAACTATCCACTTTTAGAGCTTCAACAATCACACTGCAACAAATTTCAAAAAACTTAGACAAATTTCAAGTGGGTTTTCAAGTTTCAACCAATTAACAACTTCAAATCCGAAAAAACTACAATTTATACTTAAGAAATTACCTTCATTTCATTCTCTTCAAACAAATTTGAACCAATCCGATTCTAAAAAACTACAATTTTTGGCTTTCTACCTAAATTTCTAAAAAAAAGCTATTTTTCTTAAAATGCAATCTCTTAAATAATAAAATTCATAATTTCTCGTCTTGTAGATTCCTACAAGCAAAAAATTCACTTGACTTGAAGACCCAAAGTCAAAGATTCATAACTGCCAAACTAACATTAACTGAACAATTAGTAACTCAAATTAAAAAACAAAAATCTAAGAAAATACTATATTTCAAATCTCACTTTCAAAAATTGAAAAGAAGAAGGAAAAAAGTTAAGATTTTGACCTAGCTAAAGCAGGTCTTTTTCTATCAGGCTGCCCTTCATCGCGACCAGAGCTTGAATCAAGAACTCTCTTCCCCCTCGCAGCCGCTGCAAGCACCGCCTCCATGCTATCCGATCTCTCCATTTACCGCGTTTTGCATTACCCACCTTCCCTTCCACTCAGAAACAGTAAGAACTAAGCTTAAGCCAATCCGAGATTGTTTAGTTTTCTAAACAAGATATTTTGGACTTAATTACCTCCCCTACTCTTTTCAGCATAATTACACTTTGCACCTTATCTTTTTAAACATTACATTCATCTCCCTAAGATTAGCAGTTTTCTGTAATGAATCATTTTATTTAGTCCCTGTATTTTCAATGGATTAAACCTTAGCCCTTTGTGTTTTAAAAATTATAAATTAACCCTTTGGCTCTTGTTGACCATTGTTTTACTGGCTTCTATCATTCATGCATGTTGGTGTTCTGCAGTTGGAGACAGCCTTTGATCCTTTCATTGATAATTTACAAAGTTTGAGAATGGAAATGATACCAAACCAAACACTTATCATGTAGCAAACTTTGGCAACTAAGTTTTTACCAAACACTTGTGTGTAGCAAACCTTGACAAAGTCAACAGGAAATTTTGACTAAATTATGAGTTAATACACATTTTTAACTAATTTACACTGAGTTAACTTTCAAACTCAACTGATCCTGATCAAGTCCCAAGTCCTGGATTGGCCTATGAATCGAGCCAATCCAGGTTTGGCAAATGTGGTCGCAAAACAAAATCATATCATACGTTAGGCAATGATCATCCAAATAAATACCAAGGTTATTTCATTATGTCGAATAAAAAACAACAGTTTAGGCCTGAATTGAGGTTGTGATCTGGCACCTTCATCACTAGCACTAACAATTATTTTTAACGTTACAAAGGAACAAGAAAAACATGCTGCATGATTTTGCTGACCCTGTATAAACAAAAACACACTAAATACGATAAAAATCCTACTAGCCAGATGCGTAGGTGATTCAATTAGCATCCGGCCTGTTCTATTTACTTCCTAACAGAAACGGAGACGGTCCATGCTGAATTCTCAGTATCGGTAGTGCATTGCCTAAAATATTAGAAGGCTCCGCCATCCAAAAATATCTTCAATGCAAACCGCTCAACTCAGTCAACCTTCAGAATTCACGAATGCTGGAAGGGAAGCAACTGCAGAACAGCTGTTGATGGAGGATATTGGCTTACTGAGCAGTAAAAGGACTATAAAAACAGAGATCCTTGGAAATCTAGTTTAATGTCTAAGAGCAGCGGAACCTCCAACAAACTACCTAGGAAAACGTGTCCAAAACAGCAGTGCCTCCTCTAGTTAGTTAGGAATTGATCAGGAAGCCTGTTAGCTCCAAAACCAGATCAACATTGCCTTCCAGGCTATCTAATAATCATCTAACTCCACGAGCTGTGCTCGCCTCTCAGCAGCCTTCTTCCTCACAAAGATGCCCCATCTCAGGGCTGCCTTGAGCTTCAGCCATCCGACAACAGCTTTGCCTGATGAACGAGATGGATCATCACCAAAGCAGTAGCTTGGAGATGGGCATGGCATGTATGATGAGTAAGGATAGCCATCTTCAGTGACATTGAAGGAGGGACCCTGGCCTCCCATGTTAAATCCACGAAGAAGATTTTGCATATCTTCATTTTCAAGCATCTCATGACTTCTTGTACGAATCTCCTCCTCTGAAAAGTAGTCCTCAGTCCCCCCGTATGAATTAAGATTCAATGTGCCAAAACTCTGAAAGCCTGACATAGAAGACTGTGGGGGGCCAAGAGCTAGTAAATTGTCAGTTCCTGGAACTTGGATTTGCTGTGAAGTACTGACCATAGGATTCTGTAAGGTTATGGAAGTGGCATCGAATTGAAATGGGGTGTTGAGATTTCCATTCTGTGAATGTATTGAGAACCTCGCGGCCATATCATTGTTATAACCTAGAGAGAGAGAGCTATGAGTGAGCATTAAAAGAGCCAGCAACCAAATATATGATGTAGCTTAGTGCTAACAAGGAAATACAAAACCTCTAAACAAACAGGACTTCCATGAAAGATACACTTCCTCGTGGTTTAAGTTTAACAAGTAACAGCAACTGTACAGCATTCCAACAATTCTCCTACTTTTAACTCTATTTTATTCATGTGTATTATGATTGTTCTGAACGTCAAAAGCGTACCTCCAGCAATGGGACCTGAGTCCATAACAGGCTGCTCTGAAGGGACTGGAACTGACATGATTGGTAAAGTAACCTGATGATCATATGAGTTCAAAAACTCTTGTTGACTAGATGGGACATCATTTTGTGAAGCAACTATGCCCTGATTATGCTTGAAATCTAGAAGGGATTTGCCATCATACTCTACAACATGCATCCAATTATCATATGCCTTCTTCACCAAGCTATCAACATAGACCTGCAAGAACCAAACCAATCACAAATTTCTAAGAGTTCAACTTTATTGTTTTCTTTTTCCTAATTTTCAGATGGACGCAACAAAAAATCCATCATGGAACAAACCAATCAATAATCCAAGATTTCTTACCTTCTGATTGTCAGAAAGAGAGTCGGATGAGAAGTACTCTCCATTGGCAATTAAGCCACTCAATTCATAGATATTGTTAAAAACAATGCCAACATTCTTCGCATCCTCAGGATAGTAGATATAATGTTTCCCGCCCAAGACACATGTCTTTGCATGCTCAACAAGACTATCCCACATTTTATTTGACATGCCACTCCCAAGAATCTAGAGTAAATGGAAGAGAAGAATAAGTGCAAAAAAAATGAAATTTGAAATATAATTCGACAACCAAACAGCCTACTTACAGTTCGCAACCTCTGTGGGTCTTGAACTACTAGGCGTAGGAAGTCTTCAACTGAATATATTCCAGCTTTGGTCAGCCTCTTGTGAAATGATCCATCTTTTCCAATCTTTTCCAATCTCCAAACCTCATCATTTAATGCTGGTGGATAGTGCTTCTTGTATACTGCAAGGGGAAAATGGCAGATTTAGTATATTTTAGACAGAATAAGACAAGTATGTACTGCAGTTACACACATGCACACAAATGCAATATGAAGTTCTGGTTCTAATTATGGACTTACATTCTCCACGGTGATCCTTAACGGTGAAGGCATCTGTTTTCGCTTCACGAATGCGAATGTCTTCGCAGCACCCTGAGGCAACCTTCAGCCCCAGCCTGAATTTCCTGCTCCTTATCCAGCTTGAGTTGTCAGTAAATATCAGCTCGCCTAGAGTTCCAACACCTTCTTTCAGTGTCACTTGCAGATCCCCAGTAAGAAGTGGTCTCTTGCCCTCGCGTTCTTTAACCACATGAGACTCAAATTCCTCTTGAGTCCAATTATCATCATCTTCATTGTTGAAATCACCTTCAAGCACAATAACATCCAGCTTTACTGAGGATTCTGGACCAGAAGTGACAACATGGCCTGTGTTTCCATCAATCAACACAACATGGATAGCAGCACCCTGCTCCCCTTCTACTTTCCCGCCCGTAAACAGAGGGAGGGATAACCTGGACCTAAAGTGCAACTGCAAGTTTCTTCCACCAGGCCCTTCTAGACATTTAGGAGATGACCTGCATTCCATTCAATTGGCATTAGAAATAATGCCAATTTAGTGCCTAATGCAAAATCTCGTGCTCTTTCAACAGATTATCAGATGATGTGGTTCTAAAATAATTGAATGTGAAAATGCAACCTTATATGGGCACCAGCACACTGAAGAGAGACAAGAAAACATCACTTACCGTCCAGTAAGCTTGGCAGGGCCAAGTTTTGCTAAAGCACGCTCTACTTCTTCACTAACCTGTTTGCATTGAACACTTCAAAAAATAAATAATTTTCCAAAAATATATAGAAAACACTCACAGATACACACGGAGCCAGCTATACGACATCCTGAATTCTTCAAAGATGGTGACAAAAATAGAAAAGGAACAAATTATCTTACAACGCGCCGAAGAATAGGCTCCAATGACGAGCAAAGCCTCTGCAAGCTATCCACCTTCAGAGCTTCAACAATTACACTACAAGAAAATTCAAAAACTTTTGAGACAAATTTCAACGGGGAATTCTAGTTTCAACCAGTCAACAATTTTAAGCTCAGCAACAAAAAGTAATTTCTAAAAAATTAATTTTTAAATTTTGTTGTATTTATTTAGCTTGAGAAAAATTAATTAATAAAAAATATTTTTTGTTTAGCGTTAGAAAAATTAATTAACAAAAAAAAAATTTTAATAAAAAAATTTTTAATTTAATTTTAATAAAATATTTTCCTATAAAATTTGAACAAAAAAATACTTTTTAAAAATTATTAAAAATTTAAAAATATCATATTATTTACTAATTATATCAAATTTAATTTTTAAATTTTTTATTATTATATATATTTTATTTTAAATAATTTTTATAATTATTATTTATTTTTAAAAAAATTTAATTCTTGTTGTTTTGATAATTACTTTAAAATAATTTATAAAATATTAATTATAATTACTTATTAAATTTATTTTATTTAAAATAATTTATAAAATTATATTTTTTTCAATTTTATTATTATTCCACTTTTTAATTTATTAAAATTATTTTTTAATATTTTAATAAATTTTAAAAAATAAATTATTTATTAAATCATTTCATCGTATAATCAAATATTAAAAAATATTTTTTAATATTTTAATAAATTTTAAAAAATAAATTATTAATAAATTATTTATCGAATCATCCATCGTAATCAAATATTAAAAAATATTTTTTAATTTAATTTTTATTATTATAATACCAAACTTCACAAAATAATCTACTTTCCAAAACAAATTATTTCCATAATTTAATTTTTATTATTATAATACCAAACTTCACAAAATAAAATAATCTACTTTTCAAAACAAATTATTTCAGTAAACAAACGAACTTAAATAGCCTTCATTTCATTTCCCTCTAACAACACAGAAGGCCTATTTCATACAAATACCATGCAAGAAAAATTAATATTTTTTGCTTTCTGCTTGATATTCTTCACGAATCACATTTAAAAAAAAAAAAAAGAAGAAAGAAAGAAAACCAAAAATTCTTTTTTCAACCATAAATTTATATAGGTTATAAAAAAAAAAGAAAAAAAGAAAGAAAACCAAAAATTGTTTTTTCAACCATAAATTTATATAGGTTACCAGAAGCAAAGCCTCCCTTCGACTTAAAAGACACAAAGTAAAAGATTCATAACTAACATTAATTCAAAAAATAAGTAACTGAAATTAAAAACAAAAATACAAGCAAATATATTATAAATCTCACTCAAAAAACGAAAAAAAAAGTTATTTTTTTACCTAGCTAAAGCAGGCCTTTTTCTTTCAGGCTGGCCTTCATCACCACCAGTGCTTGAGTCAAGTCCTCTCTTCTCTCTGGCAGGCGCCGCCGCCGCCATACTATTCGATCTATCCACATACCTCGTTTGCATCTTCAGAAATTTCCCACCTTGTCTTTCAGTACTTACAAGCAGCACGAAACTACCTTTGCCACACAGAGATTTGTTTCTGTATTCTGCGTTAAAGAGAGAGAATAACAGAAACTCCACCAAGCTTCGGTTTTTTTAACAGAGAGAGGAGAGAAGATGGGATAGAAAGGGGGCGGGAAAGTGAAATAATGGTGGGTTTGACCGAAAATTCTGAATTTTAGGGACGAATATGTGAAGTTTCCTCGAACTGTCTGCGAATCTTCGTTGAACTGAGAGTGAAGGTGTGTTTGTGCTTCGTTGGTTTGGTTTTGTTGCTTTTTCTCCATGGTTTTAATAAACTCCATATGTGTCCTTTGACTAATGGTGAATTTTCAACCCAATCCTCCATGTTTCTTATTTCACAATTACACCCTCTAGCTGTCGAATGTGCTTTATTTCATTTTGCTTCTCTGAAGTAAAACTTAAACAAAATTCAAAACATTAATAAATTTAATTTCTTCCTGTATCTCTTATCCCCTATTGTCTCCTTCCACCCCCAAACACACCACTTGAAAGTAGTTGGAGGGTACAATTGTTAAACTAGAAACTTGGAGAACTAAGGTATATAATTTTGGGATATATATTTAGTTTGACTTTTTAATTGATAGTTGAAACTTGGTATATAATTTAGGGACATATATTTAGTTTGACTTTTTAATTGATAAGTCAGCTTATTTACAGTGATGGCGAATAAATGAAATGAAATGAAAGCGAAAAGGGAAAGTGAATCCCACTTGCCGTGAGTCCCACTCCCACGCTACGTGTGTTTAGTAATACTGTGTGTTTGATAATTCAGTTTGATATCTTTTAAAAATAATTTTTAATTAAAATAATTTTTTTTATATCAGTACATTATAATTATTAAATAAATCTAAAAAATATTAATTCAATTTTTTCCAAGCAAAAAAAAAAAATATAACTTGAAATGCAAAAAAAATGAATAATGTATACTAGTTGATTGTCATGTGCTTCTCCATGGTTCTATCAAGAGGTTTTTTTAAAGTGAAAAGGAATATTGAAATTGTTAATGTGTTTTTTTAGTAATATAAAAAAATATTGTGAAATTTAAATTTAATATGCATATTTAATAAAAAAAATTGAGAATTAAATTTGCAAATAAATGTTAAGAAAAGATTTTGAATGCAAATTAAAGGCTAATTAAGGAAATTGAGAAATATATGCAAGTTAAGATTGTTAATCTTGTAATGTAGATAGCCTTTAATTAGTTTTTTTATTTAAGAATAATTTATCTCATAAGAAGTGTAATAGTTAAAATTTCACTTAGAAAAATACATTGTTAGAAAAATAAAAATTTATTTTCAACGAAAAATATATTTTTTATTTATATTATTTATTTAATAAAAACCAAAACCAACCAAAACTCATGTTAAAAAAGACTTGCTCTTTAACAGGTTTATATGCATCTTGGTTAAATTCAAAGTAAATTCAATATGATGTCATTTTAATATTTTTTTTTATATAATGAGGAAATTATGCTTTTGAAAAATAGATGGCATATCTTTTACTTCTTCAACTTTGTCCATCTTAATGGATGTATCATGTACTTGATTATAAAAAATTATATTTTCAACTCTTTTTTCATTTAAAAACAAATAAAAAATACATTATGGACATCAATAAACTCATATATAATCTAAAAACATCATTTAATTGGTGAAAAATAGAAAATCAACTCAAAAAGAAAAGAAAAATCCAAAAACACCTATTTTCAACTTCTTTTCCACTTGAAAACATATAAAAAAATACATTGTTAACCTCAATAAATTCACATCTAATCTAAAACACATTTGTTTGATAAAAAATAGAAAACCAACTTGAAAGGAAAAAACAATTAGAAGCCACTATAAAAACTTTTTCCAATAATATTAAAGGGTTAAAAACACACAATTAAAACTTATCTCATTAAATGGAAGTAATTGATATCAAAATCATTTTCTTTTATTGTTGTAGTGTGAATAACCAGTAATTTTATCTCTTTTTCATCGCTTGAATTTATAAACTAAAATATGAATAAAATAAAATTTTGAATTAAAAAAATAAAAATTTCAAACTAAAGGAATGAAAAATGAGATTTACAAAACTTTGGAGGAAACAATTACTTAAAAAATACCCTGTGATTGGTGTTGGAAAAAAATTATTTTTGTTTCATTGTTAATTTTGATCCATTAGTTTCATTTTTTTTTACAAGCAATAAAACTGATTTTTCCTGTAAAGTCAAACAACAACATGATGCTAGGGTTTTTTTACACATGATAATCATCTTATAAAAAGTAAATTAAAAAAATTATTAAGTTTAATCATTATTCAATACAATGTAAAAAGAATAACTTTAAAAAAAAATTATCAACTAAAGTGGAAAAACACTTTAAAGATCAAAATAATGAATATCTTACTACAATTAAAAGAGTCTTTCATCATATCCTATAGGAAAAACCTCGCTCATTTTAGGTTTTATATTAAATTAGTTATTTGTTGGGTCTAATGCATAGTTATTGAACTGCTTTAGTGTGGTAAGTCAATGAAAAACTCAATTTGGGCTAGATTGATTCAATTAAATGGGTGTTACAGATAAAGCCTTTTTTTAGGATTGTAGCCTAAACATAAGTTAATTAAAATTAATTTTTTATGTTTTTAAATTGTTTTGATGTAATGATATTAAAAATAAATTTAAAAAAATAAATAATTAATTATTTTGATATATTTAAAAAAATATATTTTCAAAAACAATCATTACTATATTCCATTGAAGCTATAAAAACATGTATACCATTCACTTAAAAATAGTGTAATTATTTTGATATATTTAAAAAAAAATATTTTCAAAAACAATCATTACTATATACCCTTGAAGCTATAAAGACATGTATACCATTCACTTAAAAATAGTGTAATTGTTTTTTTCACTCCTTCACCCAGAAACATTATATTGATTTACCAGGGCATTGAAGTCATTTCACATGGTCCATTTGTCATTTTTAAATTGATCGGTAAAAACTAAAAGTCTATTTGTTTTTATATTTCAAAAGTGTTTTTGAAAAAAATAAGTTTTTTTATTCAATTTTTTTTATATATTTTCAAATCATTTTGATATGTGGGTATCAAAAATAAATTTTAAAAATATAAACATATATTATTTCAATGCATTTCTAAGCAAAAAAAGCTCTTTAAAAAACAATTACTACCACAATACCAAATGGATTTTAATTTTTTTTTCATATTGAGTGCACAGTAAAATGATCAAAACACATTTAAAAGCAAAAAAATTAAACCTAGTGTGAAAGGATGTTTTTATATTTTCACAATAGTGTTTTGGTTATTATAATTTAAATGAAGAGGCAACTTGGTATTTTCACAAATATACAAAAGTATTAAATAATAAAAATACACAATAAAATGATTTAAAAACTCTTGAAGCCAAAAAATTTAAACTTGAGGTCAAAGGGCGGTTTTGGTTTTTTATTAAGGTTTTTTTGTAATTATAATTTCAACTTAGAGAAAATTTTGTATTTAACTAAATAAAAAACAAAAAAAAACATTGGTACCTATAGGAAGCATCCGCACTTTTAGGGATGTGCATGCGATGTCTTCTAATATCCAAAAACATCTTTCATTATTTGATGAAATCACCATCATGCCCTCTTCTTGATAACATTGTGAGTGTCATCAGTGATGATATGGTGTGGTATCGGTTGACTCTTTTTTTTCTCTTTCTCTTTCCTCCTAAAAAACATATAGCTTAACTTTCTTAGTTATTGATATTTTAATTTAAGTTCCTATTTTTTTAATTTTTAACTTTTTATCTTTATTTCTTATTCTTTTAATTTTTTATTTTTTATCTTTATTTTTTTATAAAAAAAATTATTTGTTTTTAATTTCATCATTTAATCCCAATTTTCTAAACATTTTATTCTCCAATGTGGTTCTTATTCTTTGAATTTTTAATTTTTTTCCTTGGCTTTTTGTAAAAGTTTTAGTATTTTTCAATTTAATTCTTCAATTTCAAATTAATGGTATTATATTTTTCAAATTAATCCTTATTATTTTGATTTTAATTTTTTTTCCTAACCTTTTTGTAAAAGTTATTATTCTTTTTAATTTCACCCTTTAATTACAACATTATTTTTATTTTTCATGTCAATTTTGATTATCATTCTTTTTAGTTTTCTTTCATCCTTTTAGTAAATTAGTTTTTTTTATCTCAATTTCACCATTCAATTATATATATAATTTATTTTGTATTTTAATTTTGATACTCGTTCTTTTAATTACCATTTTAAAAAAAAAATTGTATAACTAATTGTTTTTCCAATCTCATCCTTTAATATTTTATTGTTTGAGAATTGGACTTTATGATTTTTCAATTTAATGACTCGAGTTATGAATGAACTTTATGATTTTTCTAGATTAGATGTTTTCAATTTAATGACTCGAGTTATGAATTTAAAAAATTATCACAAGTTTTTTTTTAAAAAGCTTTATAATTATCTTTTTTTTATCATTTTATTTCAATCATATGATATAAATCATGATTTGACTTAACTCAACCTTCAACCTTAATTAATATAGTTGGAGGTTTATCATGAATAATTTTTTATTTTTTATCTCATTTCAATATTTAAACATCATTTTTTTCGGTCAAAGAACGAGCATTGAGGTCAATCCAATCTAATCATACATTGCCAATCTAATGATCCATAAGAAGGAAGGGTCCATTAATTCCTCTTTCTTTTTTCTTTTTGTTTATATAAGGTATTATACTATAGATGCTTTTCAAAACTATTTTTTATTTTAAAATATATTAAAATATTTTTTTTTAATTTTTAACACCAATATATTAGAATCATAAAAAAAACTAAAAAAAATATCAATTTGATATTTTTTTTTCAAAGTAAACACTCTTTAAAAAGTACCCAAAACAAAAGTTATCATTCTCCTAAATGGTTGGCTAAAAAAACACAAATTCTAACTCTCCCGTGCCTTTTGATCTAAAAAGTTGTCATATGAAATAGGAGGGATAGAAGGTTTGAAGAAATTGTTTGGATGTATTAGAAATTACATTACTTGTAATTACATAAATATAAGATTTATTGTACAAATTATTCATAAATTTTAATTTTATGTGAAGAAAGAGAGAATATAACTTCTAGTGTCATGAATAATTTCACACATGATTAAGAAAGAAATGAGGTGGTATATTCTTGAACACCGTTCCAATGTCTTCAAAGCAGCTTTGATATTATATTAGAGTTTTTTGTCATGTATTTACCTTGTATTAAACCCAAAATGATCATGCAATCATATGCTAGAAGATCCATTTTACATCTCCGAAGGTGTCTATAATAGCCTTTTTATTGACTAGTTCTCTCGTTGAGAAAATAAAAACATAAAAAAAAAGGAATTCTCAGCATTACCTTGTCATCATAAAGTTTCAAATCACACAGCTAACCCCACCAGAAAAGGGCAATTTTCCCAATTCCCACCAAACTATAGTCTCATCGCTAAATTTATCATACAATTGCAGCTATGATGTTGCCATCAGATAACAGCACAATGGTATAATTCGAATAGAACAACATGGTATACGAGCATAACCACCGACAGAAAACTACACAAGAACAGATGTACTCTACCCAAGCCATCATTTCTGCTGGCCATTAAATTTTGAGTGAAAACAAATGAGGGTGGATAGAAAGGCTTCAATGATAGAACTGCCACCAAAAATCTCTGATATGATAAGACTGCCACCAAAAATCTTTCACAATACAAAATGTTGAAAAGAACCAATTTTCTACATGGCCTAACATACGTTTCAATAATTGGCCTCTGTTAGACTGTATTTTAATAATAGAAAACACAGTTTGAACCCATGACTATAAACTACCGCTTCTTGGTCTTCATCTTTCCCTTCTTTCTATCCCTTTTGTTTTATGGTTTTAACCGTGATTTGTGTTTCAAAACTTTCTTGAATGAATTCTTTTTGCTCACGGATAACTTGTGCGATTTATCAGCTTCATTGAACCTTGGCACTGTCACTTGTGTCTTTTCACTATGGTCATCCTCATCTTCTCGCGAAATTTCGTTAGTGGTCATAGTAACTTGCATGTCTCCATTGTCGTACTTTGCTGTCCCTTTTGCCACAAACCCCAAATCCAAATTAATGATTATAGTGCTTTAGCTATAGCAGAAATAAATGGAGAAACGACATGCTCCTATCTTAAAAGCACTCTAAACATACTATATGGTTAGAAGTAACCTCAAGCAACAATCATCTCATGTTACTATTGCATTGGATTGGTTGTGTGCGATGATCACAGAAGATACCATCATGAAGGGAGTGATTGTGATCCATTAGAATGGTTACCAACCATTTCTATAAACCAAAATTACCCCCATAAAAGTTAGCCCCAAAGGGAGGTTAAATCTGAAGATACATACGCACAAGGCTTTGTAAATCAATAGTTTCCATGCAGCATGCTTTTCTCTTGACATAAGCTGGAAGTTAATGAAAATACCGTTTATTGATGCAATTGGCTCAATTTCTTCATCATCTTCTTCATACTTATCGCTTTCATCAGCAGCTGGTGGAGCTCCTCCATTTAAAGCAAGTTCTTTTTCCAGTTTCCTCAACAACAAAAGTTAGGTGGCAAAATCAGGATAATCAAATCTCAGGAAATGGAGTTCCCCAACTTCCTCTCAGATCATTGGCCATATGCACCAAGCCGTGTCCCAGAAAAGGTGACACTAGATCCCACTGAAAATTCTCTTAAACCTTAGTTACGAAAAGCTACAATTTGTAACTTTCCTTGAATCTACTTTTTCAAATGACAAAGCCAAGAACACATTATGTGCATTCTAAACATTTTAAATTACAGAATAATACATCGATAATAAAATCTTATGTTTACAATAATTAACAAGGTCCATCTCATAAAGTTGCAGGGACCATTGCCTTACAGACTGCATCCTAGCAAAGCAAAAGGTCCATTCCCCTTAATTTATTGTCATTTCATAAACTGCTAACTTGGCATAAGGGTGATTACTGATTAGACATTTTACTAAAGCTCAGCTGCTCACACGTTGATTGGACAGAGAAGTTAGGGAGTACCCATCAACGCATAAAGTAGAATAGGATGCATCTCAACCCAAATAAATTGTTGTAATGTGTTGGCATTTGTCAGCATGTTAATGGCTATAAAACCAAGCACACACATGTTGGACTCATGTTGGGAAACTTTTTAAGAAAAAGACAAGCTTTGTAGTATGCACCAATTATGTGCATTAGATGAACCAAATGATAGCAAATCATCTTGCTAAAGTCCGGGCGCTCAGGATTAAGATAAAATGCTAATTGAAACTCAGCTGTTAAAAGTGTCATTAAGCTTATATGAGGGTATGCAAGGAACAAAAGAACCCAAAAACACTCATTGCTCCAAGGAACAGAGAGCAAGATAGGATATATCATCCTCAACACTGTTAATTACCAAAAATTGAGAAATATTTCTCTTTGGAATTGTCAGAGGATCGGAGTTTTGCTTGTTCTTAACATTTCACAGGTGTCAGACCTATCTCTAATAGAAGACTTTCCTCCCTATATCTTCATGACTAGTTGGGTGAATGCTAGTTTGGTAAGCTGTGGTGGTTGTGGAACTGAAAACAGGCCATAATAACAGAAAAGTGCTCTCCATATACTAAACAAGTAAAGAACTTCGACTTCTTATCTAACCTATTGTGAATTTTCAAAGAAGTATTTGTTTATATATCAGATTGACCATAAATACAGGTCACCAGCGACCAGGCTAGGGTTTCTTAGCAGACAAATTAGAAACTCATCCTATTTACAAGAAGAAACATCATGGAAGACCCTTCAGTCTTGCCATTATTAATTATTCTCATTCAAAGATAACTGTATCTAGAACGAGGCACCTCTCTCTCTAAATAGTAGCTAAAAGAAACATGATGTTCTCAACATCTAATACAACCACTCAGGAATTGAATGTGTCCAAGGAATGATACAACACACAACTTTCCACCCAATCTTATCAAAAACAGACAAACAGATTGTCACATGACCAATATCGACACCTTCAAAACAAGACCATTCATTCATTTTGTCTACCATGCATTCAATTCAACTTGCTATCATAAAAAATAAAGAACAATCAATTGGAATCCTTTTACGAACCTGTTTGCGTGTCGCGATACGCTTGAGCTTTAACTTCTCCTCTTGTTGTTTAATTGCTTCCTTTGTCCTCTTTTTCTTCCTCTTATGAAACCTAGCAACATAATCCCTTAACAAAATCAAAATCCCATTTCACTAAACCCATCAACAAACCATGTTGAACAATAACTCTCTCGAATTATTACCACAACATAAGGAAAGTAACAACAACAACAACAAAAAATATGAAGAAACATTGGATGTAGTACCTGAGATCTTTCTCGTTGAAAGAGACAAACATGCCCTTGTTTTTAAGAACTCGTTTCTTTATTTGCCCAACTCGAGTTGGCGGTATCTGTATTACTCCGTTGTCCTCAATTTCACCTTTCATGGTAGCTTCAAAACTGTTTTCTGGTTGAGTCTGTCTGATCCATGTAGGGTTTCGAACTTACATGGAGAGAGCTTGAGGTTTATCAAACTGGTTTTGGGTTAAAAGTTGACGTCGAGTTCGTTTCTCAGTTTGGAAGGGTTGGGCCTAATCATCTCCGTGGGCCCATTCATTTGAATGGGCTTTATTGCAGTGATTTTTAAGAAAAAATGGTATAAATTATAATCAAATAAATTATAAATTCTTAATTTTTATTAAAGAATTATTTTAACTTAATTTTTAATTTAAAAAAATTGAATAAATATATTTATAAAATTAAATCCAGGTTACATCAAATATATTAAAAAATAAAAAAATAAAATTGAAGCAAATATATTAATAAAATAAATTTTAACCCAATTAGTAAAAAAATCTATTAAAAGAACCTTTTTTTTTTCCTCAAATAGATAATCCATTGAGACTTCATCAAATCTAAAATGACTAATATAGTAAAAAAATAAATAAATAAATAAAATGATTAAAAATTATGGAAATTATGTGCAAATGAAATTGATGTTATAATAATTTATTATGAAAAATAAAGATGTGAGACTCGCACAATCATATTTTACTGCCGTCAAATTAACTCTTTTTGGTCCCAAAATAAAGTTCAATGCGTGTGGTGGAAATAAATTCTAGCTGACTTTCAAGACAATTCCCCGGCCCATAAATGATGGCCCACCAAGATTTCTTATTGAATGACCCAATACACAAGTCACCGAATTAGGGTTCATGTGCACTGAAAAGGGGCAAACTTTATTTTTTATTCCTATGTATTCATCATTGTTTTTATTTCTACCCCAATAATTTAAAATTTACATAAAATTATTTTTAATATCAGGTAGTTTTATTGGTTTTTCGCTCTGCTTTCATATTTTGAAAAACTACATTTCACCATATCCTTAATTAACTTAAAATTTAAAATAAAATAAAATAAACTTATCCTCACAGATACACAATGCCATGTTAATTTCTTGCAAGTTGACCCACGCCATGATTTGAATTGTATAAAAAAAATTAAAAGCAAAAAAAGAATATAAATGTAGTGTCAACATGTTTCCTTGTACTAAGAAATTTTTGTTTATTATAAACTAAAAACCTAATGTTTATGTTTAATAAAAAAATCATGCACTTCAATAAATATTAAAAAAAGTTATCAATGTTAATTAAAGACTAAATCATGAAGTTTAAAGATAGATGCAAATTAAAATATATAATCTCATATTAGAAGAAGATCTTTTATTTTTTATTTAATTATATGGTAACTTGCTAATATGACTCCTCCTTTTTTTATGTTTGTTATTTAATAAAAATAAAAAAACAATAAAAGCAAATAAAAAAATTTGACCATTTAAAATAAAATTAAGAAGGGCATGTTTATGGCAAACCTTTTTTACCTTATTCATGTGCACCATTTGTTTTTAAAAAAATTATCATAATATTTATTTTTCAAATAACATCTTATCATTACAATAAAACCAGGTTTTAATTAAATAATAATAATAATATTACAATAAATTAAACTCAAATATATTAAAATAATACAAAAACAATACATCACTTGCACTTTGACATGAGAGACTTTCTAAAAGTAATGTTAAACTCAGCTAAGCTTAGCCAATCAGATTAACATGAAAATGACTCAATTTGAATTTTAAAAAAAAATGAGTTGAAAAGTTTATTGATATCACCTAATCAATTTAATTAATAAAAACATTTGACTTAAAGAAAAAAATTCAAGACAATGTTATTCTAGCCCTTTCTTTATATATATTAAGAAAAATAACGTATTTAATTAACTTAGAGTGATAAATCAAACTTATAATTCTAATTATAAATTTAATTATGTTTAATTACTTTGTTTTTTGAAATATTTTTTTAATTTAATCATGTTATATTGAAAATTAATATTCTTTCCAAAACAACCAAATAAATATTTTAAAATTAAAAAAATATCTCATTAATACCAATAGTGTTACCCAACTTTTTAAGATTTACAAGAGTTATTTTAATATCATAATTAACTCTTTTAAAAGAATGGATAGTACAATCTAATATTCTACTATCTCTATATCTTGTTATATAATATTTAAATAATTTAAAAGTATTTAAATGCAGTGAAGATTAAATAAATATTCTTATGTTAGAATATAAATATTTTAATAATGCTAATTTGAGTATATAATCAATAATTAATGATTTTGATATGATTATGAACTTAGAATAGCTTGTATATTCACAATATATTATATAAGTTAAGATTATATTCACTTTTTATATATACATATGAACTCGTCATTAATAGTTTAAATGATTGATTGGTTCAGATTAGTTAAGCCAACCAATCAACTGATTTCTATAAAATTACCATTTTATCTAGTCAAATTAAATAACCAACCAGTTCATTTAATCAAGCTAAACGTTAATATATTGATCAAATAAAAATATCTATCCTGCGATGAAGTCACAGATATAATATGTGGCCTGTGGCGCATTAACTTTCCTTCTTCTTTTGAAACAGCTTAATTAATATATCAACCGTTACCTTTTAATAATTATTTATAATCTTTGATATAGTTTTTTTAATTATCATACTCATTATACTAAGTTACTAAATTTGGAGTTATCACGAGACTCTCCTCCTCCTCCTCCTGGTATCAGGGGCTTCTAATATTATTTTTTTCCTAGCTATTTCTTATATACCAATAAATAAATGAATAATAATCGATGGTCAACTCTGGTCACAATGATTTCTAAAACATAAGAGATTTAGTCATAATTTCTTGAAAACAACAGGATTAAAATATAATTTCGTGTTTTGAATCGGAGTTGAATTATATTAAAAAATAAATATTTTTTTTAGTTTGAAATATATTTTTATGTTTTTAAATGTGTTGATATAAAAATAAATTTTAAAAATAAAAAAAATATTATTTTCATAAATTTCTAAAAAACAATAAATAAATAAAAATCTGCTGCAGTCCAAAACACTGCCGTAATACCCAACAAAATAACCAGCCCAGACAGAACGCGCTCAGCTTGCTTGCTTCCATCCCCCAAACAACCAAACAAGAAAACAGAAAGAGACGTCAGATATGGAGAATCAACAAGAAGACAGCTCAATAATATCAGACCAGGTAAAGGTTAACGGAAATCTAACCCCGTTGACTCTAACAACAGAAGGAAAGCTCCATTGGACGACGGAGAAAGGTCAACATAGTCTGACCGTGGAAAAAGAGGTGCTTGGATTCACAATTCAAGGATCCAAAATACTAATCAAAGCAGTTACAGAAAAACGAGACGGTTGGTTCGCATCCGCAGGAGGAGGAGCTCTGGCGAGGAAGAATTTTGTTTTTGAACCGTTAAGTGATGAATCACTGCACCTTTGGTGTCAACATCTCCGTGATTACATTAATTCTTTAGGTAATTAATGAGTAACTGTCTCTTAATTAATTATTAGTTAATTATAATTAGTTAATTGATTTTGTTGTTGTTTTGGCGTGATGATAGGGAGGCCGAAGAGGTTGTTTATATTTGTCAATCCATTTGGAGGGAAGAAATCGGCTTTGAAGATATATCTTGATGTGGTTAAACCTTTGCTTGAAGATGCTGATGTCCAAATTACAGTTCAAGGTAGAAAATTATCTGTGTATTGATTATTATTGATGGCTTGTTTTTTGTTTTTCATTGATTGAGTAATGCTAGAGGTATAGCTTCTTCTTTTCTTTTCTTTTTTTATTAAAATCGAATGGTGGTGAATTTATTGTTTCAATAAAATGAATAATGTAGCACCTCGATTAGTGGGTTCCACGGATGAACTCGATAGTCCGCGTTACTGGTTTGTGTTTGTGGAATGTAGCATCTGGTAAAAAGTTTTGCTTTTGTTTGTGTTGTTGATGATGATTATGTTGTCAGAAACTAAATATCAGCTCCATGCTAAGGAGCTTGTTAGCGCGATGGACCTTACGAAATATGATGGTATTGTTTGTGTCAGTGGAGATGGTATACTCGTTGAGGTTAGCTGGCTTATGTTATTGTGTTATTGTTTAAAATGTGTTGTTTGCGTTTTTGTTTTATTGCTAAACGGTGACCTGTTTAGCATCTGGTATGTTGTTGTGTTTTTTCTTTCTTTCTTATTAGTGCTGTACTTTTTAGTAGGTGGTAAATGGACTTTTAGAAAGAGAAGATTGGAATGCTGCGATAAAGATGCCTCTTGGAACGGTTCCTGCAGGTTTGTTATTCTTTCTTGGAGCATAATTCTTGTTTGCCATGAACTGTTCATAGATCACAGGTTCAGTTATGGTTGGTGTGCCTTGGGAACTGATTGTAAAATTTCTTTATCAATGAACTACTAAGTTGTTAAATTTTAGCGGCTCTTGGTTTTGTCCTGTTAATAAATGTTACCCAGGTGTAAATTTCTAAATTGGTTGTCTGATGGAGACAAGCAATTGTGATGATATTAGTTTGATTGTTGCTTCCTCACTGCTGATGCATGGTGTAATGCTTTCTCTTCCCAACCTTGTAATACTGTTCAAATTAATGCCGTCCGAATTGAGGCTCTTTTTTTAGATGAAGTCAGGTTTTTTTAGCTCTCCCCTTGGAAAAATGTGATATTTATGATATTATGGAAGTTTTGTTTTTTCTATCATCATTATCATCATCATCGTGAAGAAATTCATTTATCAAAAAATAACTGATGGTAGGAGCTTACCCTATGTGTGGAGATGTTGTTTGATTTCTTAAACAAAAGAATCAAAGAAATATAAAGAAACAAAAAATCCTGAACTATTGAGTACAAAAATTCCAAAGCCAACGCAACTCTGAGCATTCAGACTCCAGCAAAGCCTCCCTAAAAGTATAGTCTTGTGTAATATATACTGTACAGACTGTATAATTTTCTCCACAACATTATTTGTAACTTTCTAGATGTTCTTTTTATGATCGTAACCTATTTTGGATCTTTTCATTCCATATTTTAAATCGCAGTTCAGGATTTTGCATTGCATAGATCAGTACCTTATTTCTGGTTTTGATAATTAACACAAAATATATCTGGATGCAGGTACGGGAAATGGCATGGTAAAATCTACTCTGGATTCTGCTGGTGAACCATGCACAGCATCTAATGCTGTGGTTGCTATTATACGAGGTTGAACACAGCCTTTTAACTTTAAGCTTTCCATGTTTAAAATATGCAGAATTTTGCTTTTGTTATTCATTGGAGTTCATTGATCAATGAGTTTCTGTTTTATGTTTTCACTTGCTGTCAGGCCATAAGTGCTCACTGGATGTAGCTACTATCTTGCAAGGAGATACCAAATTCTTTAGTGTCTTGATGCTTGCATGGGGTATGGTCAATATTCAATTAATACTGGTTTAGAGTTGAATCATGACTTTCTTATGCTCCCAATAGTATGCTTTGGAATTTAATGCCATCTGTAAGTGGCTTTTGCTTCACAACAAGCTGTAATTTAATCAATTTTACTAGCTGCTCTATTTCTTTCAGGTTTGGTGGCAGATATTGACATTGAGTCTGAGAAATACCGGTGGATGGGGAGTGCCCGTCTTGATTTCTATGTATGTTATTTTCGTAGTCTAATTTTCCTTTTCTAGTGTTCTATTTTGTTATGTACATTTGCACTTTGATGGATATGTGCATGTGCATGTTTTTTGGTCTGCTAGTTTATTATGATTGCATTGTTTTGGGCATAGAATTTATATTTCCAAAATTAAATTAACAAATGAGTAGTTTTTTATTTGTTGTGTAAGAGCTGATCCCATTTTTTTTTATTGAAGAAAGAGACATTTTATCAGAAGAGAAGGGTAACAGGGTTGCACAAATGGAGAATTAGTCATCTTCCAAAGAGAAACTGAAACAATCCCAAAAATCAAAACAAAAGTGCATTTCAACAAATAGCTCGATGTTATTATGACAATGTTCTTGGTGGCTTTCTCTTGCCAGAAGCCTAAGAATTATCAACCTTGCAATAGAATTGCTTTATTTATAATATTATCTAATAAGATGTTATGGTCCGCATCATTGTGCATATCTTAGGTTATTTTTGTCTCGTGTCAAATACTATTAAAGAAGGGAAAAATATATTTTATCAAGGCTAATATGTCAAATGTAGTGAGAAATTTAATTAGTGTCGGACTTTGTTTTCCTCTCTTCCATGTGCAGGGCCTTCAACGAATGTTATGTCTGAGGCAATACAGTGGACGCATATCTTTTGTGCCTGCACCTGGCTTCGAAGGTTATGGGGAGCCGATCAAGTACAATGGTGAATTTACCAGCGTGCAGAGTAGTATCAATCCTGGCCAAGAGCAGCATGTTAAGGCTGAACAATACAGTTACCAGGGACCTGATGTTGACTTGACAAATCTGGAGTGGAGGACTATTAATGGACCGTTTATTTCAGTCTGGCTTCATAATGTCCCTTGGGGTGGTGAAGGTACAATGGCAGCACCTGATGCCAAGGTTTGTCTATCTTGTGCTTGTCATGTGATGCATAATGTAATAGCATGCTTGCCCTCCTGTTTTCCACCTCTTGCTCTCTTTGTTATATCATAGACCAACACACAATCATCTATGTTTTAGCATTTGCATGGAGTTTAATACAACAGAATTTAGGAACTTTTTCGCTAAATGACACGAACATAAACATACTATACATGGAAATTGGAGAAATACAGGTCATGCATTCTTATTGTGCATGGGAAACCAAATTCATATGTTGTGTATGCATGTGTTTTCTTGAATTCCAGTTATCTCACATGTTGAATGGTGGTATGGTAGTGCTTTGTGATCATTAGAAAGCTAAGATAAAGAGATTCGTAGAAGTATGAAAGCATCAATAAGAAATTGTCAGCCCTCAAAATGAAGTGTTAGCAAAGGAAAAAAAAACAGCTGCTTTCACTATGTTTTCACCTGTATCTCTTTCCATCTAAAATAGGATCATTTGTAGTAATAAACTAAGTGGCTGTATATTCTGTGCAATTTCTTGTTTCTTCTATTCCTGTTCATTGGGGATGAGATCTACCTCTGCTTTGTTTGACATATTTTGAGCATTATAAACCATTCCTTCTCATCTGTTTCTTTTATAGGGTCATTAAGATTACTCTCTTGTTGCGTCACATGTTTTTAGAATTGGTTTTATGGCCAATAAACGGCTTGGATGCTGCCACTTCTGTTTTTCCACTTCAGTTTTCAATCATGAATGAGCATAGTTATAGCTCTTGGTCTGCTGCTTGAACCCCATCTGCGAAGGAGTTTAAGAGACAGATTTAAATGATGCTTTCTCATTGTTTGCCCTGTTCTTTAGACACAAATGACAGTTTCCCTCTCACATGCCTGGTTAATTTGCAGTTCGCAGATGGTAATTTGGACCTGATCCTCATCAAGGATTGCCCGAAGTTGGGCTTGCTAGCATTGATGACCAATTTGAGCAATGGACGTCATGTCAAATCACCACATGTCATGTATCTCAAGGTTAGTTGACTGAAGGAGTACCATTATGTTGCGCCCGTGCTGTTTTATGCTAATTGTCAAAAAATTGGCACATTACTTTTCGTTTTCTTCTCTTGCATGACGGATGACATGTCTATAGGAGAAAATGATGTTTGCCATAAACATGCACCATCCATCCTCATTCCAATGGGGGCAGAAGATTGTCATGTGTATTGATGCCGTCATTCTATATTTTTATTTCACGCAACTTTTACTAGTGTACTCTACTTAATTCAGCAACCCCATACTATTCATGTGTTCTGAAACAAACTACAGGTGAAAGCATTCATTTTAGAGCCTGGTCAGCGCACCAAGGACCCGACCAGGGGAGGGATCATAGACATAGATGGTGAGGTCCTGGCCAGAGGAAATGGAACATACAAGCATGGTCAGAAGACGCTGATGACATATGATAAGCTTCAAATAACAGTGGATCAAGGTTTGGCCACTCTATTTTGTCCTGTACAACAATAATTCATAGTTTAACATGGGTATCATTTTCATGGCCATCTGATATTTACGTCTGAAGGTGCGGCTTTCTAGGGTTCTTGTATTCATTTTTTACCACAAAGTTGCGGTTGTACTGCAATGTCAAACGGTACGGAAAAAAACCTAAATGTAGTCGCCATGTATAATTTTATTCTAAATCTTTTGATCTTATCATTTTTATCTCAAATATAACAGTTAAAATACTAAAATAGTTCTTCTGATCTGAACGCATGTATATGACCAAAGCATCGAAATAATAAACAAAAGAGGAAAGTTTTAAGAGTTAAGCATCAAAATAAACCCCAATCTACTCTAAAAGGATAAATTAACAAGAAAAGGAAGTTTAAAGTTCTAAAAATCTTAAATTTCTCACCAACTAATAGCATAATATATCCAAAAGTATAAAATAAAGGATATTTTCGAGCTTAAGATTTTCCTGTTTTATTATCTTGACACTAAATTTGTAGTCTATTGATACTAATTTACTTATCTTCAATTCTTCGTTAGATAGCATGTGTAAATTACATGTAGATTGAAAGTAATCTTCTAAATCTCACTGGTAGTTGATGGATGGAGGAGGGTTAGGTAAAATTGATAAATCAAAAGATTTGAGACTTGATTGACAATAAAACAATACTTTATAGGCTAAATTTGAGTTCCCTAAAAAAAATCTAAACATAATGCCCATATGAAATTAGATCGTGGACTGGCTGTGATCTTTCTTGTCTGAGTGGGAGCATGAAAAAGAAGAACAGTATCCTGTACCTGCACTCTTGTGATTGAAAAGTAGCATGGCGATTGGTGAGATGCGCCACGAGATGGCCGGCTTTCTTTCTTATGATTGGGATCTTTCTAGTCTGAGTGGGAGTCGAGTATTTTGTTTGCTAGTGGTTGTTGATATCTCATAGTCAAAACCTAACATATGCTGGATTATGATTAATTGCTTGCTTGTAAAATTCGATAATAATTGTTTTTAAAATATCTTTTATTTAAAAATATATTAAAATAATATAAATTTTTAAATTTTAAATTTTAGTTTTGATATTTTGAAAACATTAAAAAAAATTTAAAAATAAAAAAATTTATTTTTGTTTTAAATAAAAACATTGAAAATATATTGAAATAATATTTTTTTATTTTTTAAAATTTATTTTTAATATTGACAAATTGAAACTAGTGTTGTTATTTTGATTAAACCAAAACAAATATTCTCGATTCATGTATCAGTTTGTTATTTCTATGAGATCTTGATAACTATATTTAAGATAATAAACTATTTTAAATGTTAATCCAGAAATTCTAACTCAGGAGGTCAGAGCAAATTAACCTTCATAGAATTAAAATTAATATTAGTTAATTAATATGTAATTCATTAATCAGATTATTTTCATTGGAGCAGCCGGAGGAGGTTTAATGTCATGTTATTCCTTGAATTATTGCAATTTTGGCATATCAAATCTAGTGATCTGGAAAAACACATTCATCTCCTTAAGCTTTTGGCTCGAAGGCAAAAACAACCCTTCGGTTGGGTCATGTTGTATTTGGTTTTTGTATTTCAAAAGTAGTTTTTTAAAAAATTATTTATTTATTTATTTTAAATTAATAAGTTTTTAATAGTTTTAAATTATTTTAATGTATTGATATTAAAAATAAAAAAATTATTTCAATATAATTTTAAGTAAAAAATATTTTAAAAAATAACACACAACTTTTAAAAGCCACATATAGACAAACATCGGAGACTATACATTGAACCCATGACATATTTTTATTGGTTATAAATAAATAAATAACTAAAACACACAACCACAACTTTTAAAAGTCACATACAGACAAATTTCGGATACTATACATTGAACACATGGTATATTTTTATTGGTCATAAATAAATAAATAACTAAAACACACAAATGGCATAATGGATGGTTGAAAAAAAAAACATGGAAATAAAAGTCCTTGCCTATAACTTTTTTTATGTTATTTTTTTTTTCATTTTGTGAATGAAATAAAAAATAAAAAGTGTTGTAATTAAAAATAAATAAATATTTTTGATAAAGGACAAAAAATGACGTTAAACTAGCAACCGAAAGCAACACCTAGAACCTAACTTTTCTTACGATGTAATGGGTAAAGATTTCACATTTATATATATAATCTTAACTCCTATATAGACCATGATTTGAATTGTCAGAGGGTTCTGAACCCTCTCAAATCCCTTCCCCATCCCCTTCCATGAGCAGTGAAAACCGAATAATAAATTAGGGTTCTAACCTCAGCTTTCCCTCCCTACCTCTCAAAATCTCCATCAGCAATTTAATTGTCTGTCTTCTACTAAAAACAACTAATAATCAAATATCCTTTTGTTTGAAATATTTATTTTGAATATAATTATTTTGTGAACCATTCTCTCTGGGCCTCAAAACTGAGAACGAAGGAAGGAAGCAAGGCAGCCATGTCCGCTGCTCGTTATCAAAACCAATGGCGTGGCCCTCCACGATGAGACAGCAAAGACTCAGTTCGAGAGAGAAATAATAAACGGTCGATTTCCACGCCGACGTACGCGCATCATTTGCCGCTACAATCGTTGTCTTCGCTCGAAAAGCAGCCGATGCCATTTTTATAAAAACCCGTTCAGCTGTCATGTCATTACGGTGATCCATTGTCTGAGACTTTGTACGAGATAGCTTTTCATATTGAATCGGATTGAAAGTGAATGACATCAAATTTTAGTTTTGACTCAACTTATCAATAATTATGTTTGCTTCTGTTTCTAGAAAACGTTTTTAAAAGTTTTTAGGTTTTTTTTTTTATTTCAATTATTTTTTTAATAATTTTGGGTCATTTCGATGTAATAAGGTTAAAAAATATATTTAATAAAAAATATATTTTTAATATATTTAAAAATAAAAAACACTTTAAAAAATAATTGTTACTATAATCTTTAACACTATCTTGGTTGTTCATGTAAAAATATGAGTAAATTTTAATTTAATTTTTTTAAAAATATTCAAAATGACTTCATTTTATTTTTTTAGAGAGAAAATTTAAAAAATTATTATTTTAAATTTACTCAAATCAATAAACAAAAAATTTAAACAATTAAGTAAGATTATTTAGTTTAATAAACGACATGCATGCTAAACATAAGAATATTAAAAAAAACCTAAAGCTTATATAAATTTAAATTTATAATCATATAAAATAAAAATATATGGCAAACATGCTTTAAACATGTATTCAAGCTTATAATTGATATTAATTTAAAATTCTAGCATGTATATTAATAATAAAAGTATATATATTTAAATTAAAATAAAAAATGATATTTTTTAAAACACTTTAAAGTATAAAACTTTTGTTATTTTCATTAATAAACTTTTTATTCTTAAATCTTTATTACTCATTACTTGTATAATTATAATATTTTTAATATATTTCTTAAGATTCCAATAATATTAACTTAGTTTAAATATACTTATAGACAAGAATTATAAAACAAATATTATGTAACTCTCTTTGTAAAATAAACTTAAACGCTGAATATAAAAAGAAAATCAAAGCATGAAAGGAGAAGGAAAAACACCAAGATAAAATGAGAAAGAGCATGTAAAGATTTAGAATAAAACGCTTCATTCATTTATTTTCTATAATAGATTTTAGAAGTTAAAAAATTCATATTTGCATAAAAAAAAATTGAAAAAGATTATTAATATTCATGGGATGGAATGGATATAACAATGAATTCAAAGATAGACTAGGCCGTCCAAGGTTTATTTAGCAGGAAATAATTTGTGTGATTTAAAATATTATTTTATAAAAAATATAAACTTAGATTCGGCCCCAGCAAGAGATGAGATGACGCAAGCGTGTAATTAAAATATTACTTGCCAATAATTAAAATATAAGTTTCAAGAAAATACAGTAAACTAATTAAAATAATATTCAAAACTTCGATTTACACATCTTGATTTTTATTTAAATTAATTTTGAATTCTAGTAATAAAAATAACATTTCAAGTTTAAGTTCATTTAATATATTAATCTGTTCCCCGAATTAAAACTCGTAACTCTGTCACGAGCAACATGCAGGAGATCCAAACCTTAAACTGCTGTACCTTGTTTTTTCTGTACCTTGTTTTTTGAGGACACATAGTCAACCTCCTACAACATCAATCTTAATTTCCGATGGCCATTATCATAAATACACTTTAATCGGTCGGAATGGAAATTTTTTTTTATTATTTTTTTAAGAAAAAAATTCCAACCAATCAAATGAGTTTCTTTTTTTAAAAAAAAAAGTTAATATGTATAACTTTTTTATTTTCATAGTATCTTTTACAGATTTAATTCTATAAGGCTTAGTTTATTGTAACTTGTTGAGATAAAAAAAAAATGCCTGAATTAGGCTTGAAAATTGGTGTTTCAGAAAATTGTTATTTATTTTTCTATTTAATCTGGATTTATTATTTTAATTAGGTTTTTGGATTTTATTTGGTTTAGCTTTCATTAATCATGCTGGTTTTAGCTATTATTTAAACAGTTTATGTGTTATTTCTTAGAACAAATTATTCAAGATAATTATTTTTTAAATCATGGTTTATCTATATTCTTGCTGTGATTTTAGAATTTATTTTTTTTAAACAATTTCGAACGGTAATTTAAACCCTAACTTCTTTCTTATCGTTTAAGTTATACTTTGCTTAACTTGACCATTCTTGTTAGCGTCCCCACAAGGAAAGAGAAAGAGCCACAAAACAGTGCATACATCTTTTCCCACTTTTAATTAAAGGAGACAAATTAAGGTGGCTGTTTGTGTTTGTTTTCACGGTTGAAAATATGTCTCATGATTTTTTTATTTGAAATTAATTAATTTTTTTAGTATTTTTAAATTATTTTAATATATAAATATCAAAAAAAAATTCATGCATTTCACTGTGAAAATGTTTAGATTTATTGATATAATTTTCTTTGGGTATTTATAATGACAATCTATTGACACGAAACTTGTCGACATGATCATGAATAAAAATAATTTATTGGAAAAAAATTTATTAGTAATTTTATCAATAATAATTTTACATGTAGATTTATTAATGGACAAAGCATATAAAAAAAATTTACTTATTTTATTCTGTCGGCACTTTTATTATTGGATGTGATATATTATTAACAAAAAAATTATATGTCATTTTATTTATTATTTTTTTATTGATGAAATCGTTAAATAGATGATATTTACATTAATTTTTTTTAACTCTTTAAATGAGTTAAAGGATTTGAATAGGTTAAAGAAAAGAAGGAGAAAAGAGGAGAAAATATACATGTACACAAAAAAAAAAAACAAGATAATGGGTGGGGTACAGAAGGGAGAGAGACAAGAGAAAGAAAGATAAAGATCTGGGATAATGAGAGAAAAGAAGCTGTAGAGAAAGAGAGAAGAAGATAAATGTGCACATTTGTTCTTATTTTAAAGATTTTTATATTTTATATTAGAGTTTTTTTATTAATAAATAATTAAATATTTATTTTTTATTTTTTCATTGATATTTTTATTAATGTTTAATAATAACTACTGCGATAGAATATTTAATTAAAAAAATTCACCGCAAATCACCAATAAAATATTTTTATTGATATATCTATTTATGTTTATTAGTTTTTAATAATATTTTTAAATAAAAAACATCTTAAAAAATAAACACTAAAATGCCACAACCACTACCTCGATGCTTACCCCGCTGTACAAAATCAGTAACTTGAGAGCATCTCATTCTTTTCCTAATGCACTAGCCTGAGAACCCTTCATTTTACGAGCCCCACCTCCTAATATGAATTGATGAATGCATGATGCTGTTGTCAAAACCCCTGAGAGCGGCAAAAACTTTCGATTTATTTTGCGGGCAGTATTTTATAGAAAAATGCATTCTCAAATTTAGTTTTATTTTTTTCTATATTTTATAAAAAATAATTATTTTTCAAATTTTGTTAAATTTCATAAAATATTTTATTACCATTAATTAATTCATTCATAATATTTTACTAAAATCACTATCTTTATGACTGTAACCATTGGCATTGACACCTCCATGACTAACCCCACTATTGTTTCCATCGCTATCGTTATAATGCATCCACTCCTTTAATCAGCACGACTACTCCATCTTCATCCTCACCCCATCACCATTGCTATCACAACATTTTATCATCATTTTAGGATCGTTATATTTTTCAATTAGAATTTAGTCTACCTTTTGTGGTGTTGGCTCAGCCAATAAATGGATTTTTATCTATAAATTATCTTGTGTTTGAATGGCTAAAGAAAAAAAAAATGTTGCATTTATAGCGTCCTATATGCATATGCGAAGAGCTTAATTCTAGAACTCAATCGTGAGGTAACTTAATCTCAATTATTGAGGGTTAGATTATGAATACTTCTACTAGTAGTTTTTAAAAATCAGGATTCAAAGTTTAATGAATGCGCGCTATTATTTGTCAAAACTTTTCTATTAAAGGAAAACTTTTAGAATATCTAAGAAGTACTTATCGATAAGTATTTTGTAGATATGCTTAAATGAAAATGAAACATAAAAAAAAAAAAAAACATATCTAAATCCACTAAAAGGGATAATAATATTTCCAACTATGGTAATATATATATTATTTGTATCTTAATTTTTTTTGTCAATATTTGATAAGTTTAAAAATCTAAAATATTTATGAATAAGACTGATGTGTTGAATACTTGACTAGTGACTTAATTCAAATAATCTAATTGATTTTTTATAGTTATGGTATCTAGTGACTTAATATAAAAAACTCAGAAGATTAATAAGTGGTAGCATGTAATTTCTAGTAAGTCAGACAACTAAGAGCCGTGGTTGTAACATGTGATGCCTGTTAAGCTGAATAATTAATACCCATAGTAGTAATATGTAATGTTTGGTAAGCCAAAATGATCATAGTTGGTAGTAAAAGTATTGCAATGATATTTTAGAAAGATAAACTCTAAGATTGTAAACTTTTGATTTAAGAATCTTATTTTTTTTAGAGAGGAAGAGCTGTAGTGTAATTTCATCTTTCTGATATTTTAAGCTGTATTCAACTCAAAATAATTCGTACTAAATCAGTATAAAATATCGAAAAACTTGCGGAGGGTCAGAAAAACTTAGTGAGTATTCAACTCGTATTATGAGAAATGAATCTAAAAGAACTGTCTGGACCCAAACATGTTGGGATCGAAGTGCGCTGCTGAGTCTGAGCTCATAAAGGCGCCGGAGAGCACACCCTGTATGGACTTAAACTTATTATCTGAACCCATACCCTCCAAGAAGTTAGGCTTGGGTTACCGCATCAAGTCCACTCTCTTTGAATCCTCTCTCTAAGCTCGTGCCTAAAGTTTTTTGGTTCTATATGATAAAATTTTTTAGGTTTATTTTGAGGATTTTGTTATTCCATTTTATTTGTATGCATTCATATCCCACTGAAATAACAATTAAAAATTTTCTATTTGTTTATGAAGATAAATGCCAACACATTTACCAATGTCTCGTGCCATCCCTCCTAGTAAGAAATTGCTAGACGAGGTGTAGCTCGCCTAGTATTGATATTCTTTCATCTTTTTGAGAAGTTTTTATATCAAATCTCTATTTTTAACTAAAAAAAATAAAAGGTATGAATATTTAGCAGATATATATATACGAATGAAATAATGTTACAATCCTTTTTAGTGGAAGGATTATAACATTTACCAATATCTCATGACAATAATGTTATAATTCCTATTAATTTCAAACATTTTGGGTTTTAATTTTAATTTTGAAGAAGTTTATACATGGAAAAAAAGTCCTCCATGTTCATGATAAAAATCAATTAAGGTAGGCCCAAATATTGGAAATGGTACCATTTTTCATTATTTCAATGTTCCATAGTTTACTAACCTGTTTCAGAATATGATTGCGGTTATTTTATAAAGTGTTTTTCATATTAAAATGTATTAAAATATTTTTTTAAAAAATTATTTGTCAAAATGTATTAAAATATTTTAAAAAAAAAATATTTTTAAGATCAGTAAATTAAATCGATCTAGAATATAAAAAAATTAATTTTAAACAAAAAAATTAAATTTTTTAAAAACACGGGTACAACCACATTTCCAAACACTCTTTAAGACCCACGATATAATTTTCCCGACCTCACCCTAATTCAAGTTATATTTTTTAAAAAAAATCAGCTTGAAATTGATTTAATTTAACTTGAATGATTTAATCAAAACTTGATTAAATAATTTTAAAATATATTTTCAAAGTGATAAAACTTTAATTTTTTAAAATTAATCTAAATTACTTTAGTTTTACTCACTTAGTTTATGGTTTGGAGCCTGCTTAGAAACGTAGTGTAAACCATGTTTTTTTAAATTGTAAATTTATTTTAGCTAAATTTTTTTTTATACTTTTATATTGTTTTAACTTGCATGTATCAAAAATATTTTTTAAAAAATAAAAATATATTATTTTAATATATTTTTAAATAAAAATATTTCAAACGCTAAAACAATCCTAAACAGACAAATAGAATTTATATCGAACCGGATTTTACGGAACAGGAAGTCCAACACAGAAACAAAACCCTCCCTCCCTCCCTTCCTGGTTTGCAGTTAATCGAACTTTGGAAAGGTGAAGGAAAAAGGAGCACAGCAAAAGCAAAAGCCCTTGTCCTAAGAACTTATTAGGCATTACGTGATTGCATGCCTCTCGCGGGCGGGCCATGCATGAAATCATCAGAGTGTGTATTCCTCTGCTACTCGCTCAAGTACAGCATACATCATTACTCGCCCACGTTGCCTTTTTAGGGTCAATTTCTACCCTATTCACACACTACAGCGTTCTTATCCTAGGAAAGAAACAAAAAAGAAAAAAGAGGAATGGTCCGTGGATCCTAGTCCGTATCCAACCAAAACCATTTAATTGATTTATGAAATTGTTATACTAATTAGATCATTGGTTTAGTATATACTTGGGGTCGGATTAAATTTTATGTAGAAAAATTCCAAATATTACCAATGTATTTTATAATAAAAAATTGACCATAAATTTAAAATATAATCCATATTAGATGATATTTTTGTTAAGTATTGATAAAGTGATAAGTTAAATAAATATTTATTAAAATATTGACATCATTTACATTAACTTGTCAACTATATAATCTAGATCATGAAATTATAATAATATTATAAAAATTAAATTAAAATAAATTATAAAGATTAATTATTAATCAATTTAATGTTAAAGAAGAAAATTTTAAAAAAATTACATGAATTAACCTGAATTAATTAAAAAAAATAAAGAAAATCCAAATTAACATAAAATAACATGTTAAACCCGCGACCTAAATTATAAAAATAAGATACCTTTATATTATTATTATTATTATTATTAAGCAACATTTTCAAAAAATCCAATATTAAAAGTTGAATTGAGAATAAAAAACTAAATCTATGAGATTAAAATAACTTTATATAAAACAAATTAAAAAATTATAAAACTGAATTCCCGAATAATCTAGCATTGAAGTGTAAAATTAAATTAAAAAAATGAGTTGTTGGAAAGTGAAATTAAAAATAAAATTGAGAAAAAAATAAACTAAATCACTTGGGTTGAAAAATGAAATTGAAAAAAATTAATTAAAAATATAACTTAAAAAACAACTCAAATCAATTTGGTAGATTCGCAACTTCGATAATGAAACTATAATAATTTTATTTTAAAAAATTTTAAAAAATTAATTTTCAATCTATCAAATATTAAATAATAAAATAAAAATAATAATTAAAAATAATTAAAAAAATAACTCAAATTAACCTTTTAAATAATTTTGAGTTATAATATTATAATAAATTTATAAAAAAAAATAACCATTATAAAACTACACTTTCAAAAAAAAAAAAATCTAATGTTGAGGTTTACAATCAACATAGAAAAATTTATTGGACACGCTTGAATTTATTGGCTCTTGCACCGAGGTTTATTTTCCTGTGCCAACGACTTTCTCTTGGACACCCGTCCTTTTGCTGACGCCACAAGAAAAAGACCTTGCCTTTGTTCTCTCCTTCCTTGGAGTCATCTGTGTCACGTCACGTCGTCACCTTGTTTATTATTGCCTCGTGATTTTCTTTTTTTAATTTTTTTCACCTTTACTGGATGAAAATTAATTATTTTTGTGCTTTGTCTAAAAATCATCTTTGCTGGAGCTTCATTCCTTCTCGATATTCTTTGTTCTTGAGCTTGTAGATAACTTAATAGCTCAATGGTCAAGAGATGAGTAAGATCTGTTGACTCTTCAATGATGTAGACGACATAATCTAAATTTTCTGTTAGGGAAATTAGGATTTCTTTTTAGTATGTTTGGAAATATACTTATAATTATTTTTTAAAATATTTTTTATTTAATAATTTTTTATTTTTTAAAAAATTATTTTTAATTCATCATATCAAAATAATTTAAAAATATCAAAAATATATTAATTTAAAATAAAAAAAATTCAATTTCTTTTTAAAATACATTTTGAACATACTGCCAAACACTAAAACTTTATTAGCTGGATTTTAACTGTGCCTTAAACTCATTTCATTGTTAAAAAGCTAATTCAATTTAGAATTTTAAATTTTTAGATATAATTTATATTATTTTTTAACATATACATTTAAATAAAAACTTTTTAAATTTAAAACTTGCACAAATTTATATTATTTTTATATTTATTTTTTTATCAAATAAATAAAAATATTAAACTTATAATTAATTAATTATCAAGATTTTAATACATATTAAAAAAATAATTTAACTAAAAATAACTTAATTTTTAAATAAAATTTTTAAATATAAATTATATTGTTATTTAATAATCACAGCACATGGCTGCTTGCATTGCCGATGAAGAATTCATAATTCTTGGAAATATCTTTTCGAGGCACCTAGATGAATTAGGGTTAGTACGTCGGAATCTTTTTATGGGAGCAGTGTTTGTGCCCTCTGCACCTAGATTCTAATACATGTTGTTTTTGATACTCAAAAAATTATAGTTGTCTTCGTTGAAAATGGGAACAAGTTGGTGGTGACTTGAACTGGAAGATGCCATGAGTCTATGACAACGAGTACAGAAATTTAAGAAATTAAATTATATGTTCTTAAATTATATTTTTTTTGCTAAAAATTATATATTTATAAATTATTTTAATATGTTGATATTAAAAATAATTTTATAAAAATAAAAAAATATTATTTTAATATATTTCAAAATAAAAAATATTTTAAATCATTGCGAACTAGCATAATTCTAGACACTTCCAAAATTATGCGAGAATAATGCTAAAATTGCATCATCTTGGTCTAACTTGTGTTTTGAGTTCTGATTTTTTTAATTTTTATAATTCAAAAGTATTTTTTTAAAAGTATTTATTTATTTATTTTAAATTAATATTTTTTAAATGTTTTTAAATTATTTTAATATATTGATATAAAAAAAATTAATATATATTTTTTAAATTATTTTTAAAAATAATCATCATTATATTCTTAAAAGCACTATTTTAATGTATTCTTGTTGGAATTATAAAAAAAAATATTGAAAGAAATAAAAAAAAAAGGGGAAGGAAAGGCGTGAAAGCCTGGACGAAGATCATCTAGCAACTCCACACACGCATTTATTGGAAATTCCAACATGCATTAAATTAAAACTAGCACATCCATGCTTTACACGTAGCCATCCATATATTGCATACATTTATTATTAGAAAATAATTAAAAAAAAATATATGTAGATTTATCACAGATTTTTGTTAAAAGAGTGTCGCTTTCATCAATTCTTTTATAATGATTAGGTAGAGTTTTATTATCTTATTGTATTTTTCAAAGATAAAAATTCATGTACTTTCTATACTTATTCTATGCTCTAATACATTAATCAAGGAAAAAAAAAACCTTAAAAGAAATAAAATTAAAAAAGGGGCTAATTAAAAAACAAAGCTAAGAAAAACGACGACGCCAAAAGAGAAGACAAAAACAAATATCCCAAACCCACGCCCACTCGCATGTATAAATACCAAAAATCCCACACTTTTTATTATTCCTTGCAATCTCTCTCTTTACAAGCAACACCACGCGCCGCCCATTTCCACTCCCTCCCTCTCTCCAAGGGCCTCTCCATACCACGCTCCAGCCCTAGAAATTTTCAGAACATAGGGTTTATAATTGTCATGTCTTACTCCTTAATCTCTCTTTCAAAATAATTATATTATTTTTTTCCAATGTCCTCCTCCTCTCTTGCTGCTACTTCAACTACTGCTACTGCTACGAACAACAACAACAACAACAATACTTCATGTAGCTCTTCTTCTTCAACGGTGCTGTCAAGGAAGTGTTTCAATTCCGATTGTACGGACTTCAAATCTCGAAAAGGATGGAGGCTTCGGTCCGGTGACTATGCTGACCTCTGCGATCGATGCGCGTGAGTTTCACTCAATGGCTGCGTTTCTTTTGTTTCAATTTTGGATTTTCTAGAAAAAGCCGTTGATTACTCGGGTTGGTTCTTTTATTTCAATTTTGGAGGTTTTTTTTTTCTTTTTCCTTGGAGGAGTAGTGGACCGTGTTTGTGTTTTTGTTACTAAATTTAGCAAGTGGTTATGGTGTTTTTGGTGCGGAGCTAACAAATGGTAGGTCAATTTGGGTAAACTGGATAGGAAAGAATTCAATACCGTTAAAATAATTAATCTTTTTTTAACTAAGTGTTTCTGCGTGTAATTTTGGCATATTTATGTTTTTATTATTTATCCAAATTTTATCCCTGTGTATGTGTAGCTAAAAGGAGTAAAATTCAGCCACACTCATATTATGTTTCGGTGAATATGTATTGTTTTGGATTTTATTTTCTTTTGGAATTAAATTTAATGCAGTTTGCAATCAACGAGTGTGGCTGTGATTTAGCTGTTCAAGATTGTGTTTTATTAGTCTATTTGGCAATGGCTAGCTTACAGTTGTGAGAGAAAACCAGCAAGGAATTAGTATTTTGTTTTTACTGTTGAAAATTTTGGGAATTGTTTTTATGGAGAATGGTTTGAGAGAGTGATATATCAGTAAGGCTCAGGTAAAATCTCAGACTATGGTTTTGGTAAGGCGTGAAACGGAAAGGTTGGTATGTTGTCTTTGGGTTGAGACCATAAATGGTTACTATGAGTGGAATTTATTTTATTTCTTGTCCCTTTTGTTTTCTTGAATTGGCTTTGCCTCTAGAGAATAGAGGAGAGGAAAGAAATCCTTTGATGAACCTTCAAACATGTGCTTATCAAGACAATTTTCTGGCATGTTCTTAGTTATACTTAACCAAGTATCCTTTTTCATGGTTGCGATGTCATTATTGTTGATATTATCATCATTATTTTATTAACTTGATGGTTGACTGAACCTTCTGGTTTAGTTCTGCACATGAGGAGGGGAGGTTCTGTGAGACTTTCCACTTGAATGCCAGTGGCTGGAGGGGTTGTGAGTCTTGTGGGAAGGTAAGATGAAAGTCTTCTGGTTTGTTTACATGCCCTTTGTGCTTATTTTGTTATCAAGTTGATGGTATGTATCTGCCATGTCTTTTAGCATGAATCATCACAGTTTAATTTTCCACCACAGAGGGTTCATTGTGGATGTATTGTGTCACTTCAAGCATTTACATTGTTGGATGCTGGAGGTATTGCTTGCATCTCATGTGCAAGGAAAAGTTTTGTTCTGGTAAGGATGGATTCATCTCTTACTGTTTAATCATAATCATTTTATGACCATTATGATTTCTTCGATCAAATAGATGATTGTCATGCCATTAGTTGGATAATGGAAAATATGTTCCTCCTGTTACTGCCAGCACATTATAATTTTTCCATTGTATGAGAGTAATCCACAAATTCTTCTGACTACAACCTCTACCAATGTGGAATTTGAAGCATAAGAGATTTATTCATGCCCTGCATTTTGTTTTCCAGACATCAAACCCTGCCTGGCCTCCTTTATTTTGTCATCCTCCTTTTCCTGAAAGACTCAAAGACTTTTCTGTCAAGAGTTGGAGTCAATTAGCCGGGTCAGGTCCTGTACCATGGCGTCAAGCACCCAGTTTGTTCAATTCTTCTGCTACCCAGTCTGAATTGCAACCGAGGATGCCCTATGAAGTTGACAGGCTCAATGCTGGTGAAAGATTTTCTGCACTTTCCCTAGAAAAAAGGAAACTTGAGGATTTTCCTGAAAGATTTATCAACGGAAGCCCGAGGAATCACTTACAGGATATAGTTGAGAATGGGAATGCAGGTACAGATCCTTAACCTGCATTTTATGCTGCTTCAAGGAAAGGAGTGCATGATGGCTTGGCATTTTCATGCTGCCATGCTTGAGAGTGTAGTGGAAACAACTGGATGTGAATTTTTTGTTGCAGGAATCATTGATGATGAGCAACAACAAATGTTTTCATCTTTAAGAGAGGATATATCTGCTCAACAATTTGGTATAACAACACCTTACGCATCTCCAAGCGAGTCAAAAGGTCAAATCGAGGGCTCTGTAAATCCTTTACAGCCAGCCCCTCTGCCTCCGTTTGCTAAGCGTTTTCATGGGCCTTTACATAAAGGAGTTGACTCATTAGTTGATGGCCAGATACGCAATGGAAGACCTAGAGTAGATGCCCGTGGAAAAAGCCAGTTACTTCCTCGGTACTGGCCAAGGTTTACTGATGAAGAGCTACAGCAGATTTCTGGAAAGTATCCTTTAAATGAATAATGAATTCTCTTCATTTTAATTTTTTGCAAAGTCAATTATAATTTTAGATAATCTTTCACATATTGTTTTGAGGCAGATATATAATAAATAGGACAATTCTCTACTCTTCTCCGTATTTGTTTTCTGAACCATGAAGATTGGTTAGGTTCTGTAGATGTGTCTGCTCCATACTTTCTTGATGATGTATCTTTCCTGTCCTCTTTATGATCAGGGATCCTGAAACCTTAACCCTATTTAAGCCCTAATTCTGTTATCAAACCTTTGTTTGAGAAGATGCTGAGTGCCAGTGATGCTGGACGAATTGGGCGTCTGGTGCTGCCAAAAAAATGTGCAGAGGTTGGTATTCATGTTTGTCAGCTTGACCTTTAACTTTGGTCATTGGTTTTATTTTAAAAGCTTTGCATACTGGATTTTGGAGGAACCAAGAATTTATTGTTTGTTTTCTTTAGAAAATGAGAAAAAAGAATAAACAAGGTGATGATACAAAGAAAAGCCATGACAATATATGTAGATTATAAATATATGCTTTTATAGTTGTGGTCTTATTTTCTTTAAATGGACCGAGGAGCTTTGAAATCTGGTTGTGATTCTCATGGATAATAATCCTGATGTGCACTGTGCTCACAGTGAAAACTGCTTGTGATGACAGCAGCATATACTAGCAGCAGTCCACTATAGTCGTGTACTCTTGCATGTCCTCTTATTCTGTCAGAGTTTTGTCCCTGCATTGTCGGATGAAAGATGATTCTACATGTAGTATTGAAGAGTTTAGGCATGTAAGTGGAATTTCAGTTACTGTACACCACTTTAATGGTGCACAGTATGAGTTATAGAATTTCATGGGTAGCTCTTCTCAATTTCATTAAGTAGTTCTTCTCCGATTTAATATTCAACTCTCTCCCTTTGCATGGAAACATGTGTCATCAATGATTGTACAATACTAACATTGTACTCACTCTGACACAGGCCTATTTTCCACCCATCTCGCAGCCTGAAGGTCTACCTCTCAGGGTCCAAGATTCTAAAGGAAAAGAGTGGATATTTCAATTTCGGTTTTGGCCCAACAACAATAGCAGAATGTATGTTCTGGAGGGAGTTACTCCTTGCATACAAAACATGCAATTGCAAGCAGGCGATATAGGTAACCAAATTATGTGAAAATAATGGTTCAGAAGAGTCTTAATTCAGCTATGGTTTATGTTGTTTCTGGGTTGTATCTTCATTTCTCTTCTCTCTTGTTAAGTTGGACTTGGTTTATTTCTATTTTCTTGATTTGTCAATGTCATGGCTTTGGATCTGGTCAAACATCTAAATGCTGCATCATAGTTTTTTATCTATCTTTTTCTTGTTTCATGCCTTTCAATTCATTTTAGTTGCCATCTTCCTGCGCTCCAGAGCATTATGGTTTTAGGGTTTATGGTTTTGCATCTGAAATTTAATTCTGTTTCCTCAGTAACGTTTAGTCGATTAGAGCCAGAAGGCAAATTGGTTATGGGATTCAGAAAGGCATCCTCAGCTTCACTATCTGATCAGGTATGCCCCAGTGCAGTCGCCAAGTACCTTTTTCCTAGATTATTCATTTAACTTGCTGGAGGTCAAACAATTGTTTATGCAGATGTTTGCAAGGATAGTGTTTCTAAATGCTATAAGGTATCATTGGAAAAAAATTATAATGGGTGACCCTGGAGATTTGAAATCTTCTCTGGTACCTCATCATGATCAATGAATTTATATTCCAATACAAGAAATAGTTAAGTCTTAGTTTGATACTTAATTAATTCCATCCTTTCTTCTGAATTCATTGCAACATAGCCTGATCTGTAAACTAGGCATGGAACTTTACATGGCATGTCTTTAAAAACTTGAAGTTCATGTATCCATCAAATTCCATGTGATGAATGGTAAATTTGTTGCATGTTAATATTTATATGGTAATTCATTTTACATGAAAAAGGTTAAGGTATGATAAAGTGGGGTTTTTAGTTCATTTTTTTCCCCTTCTCTGGCTAACTTCATTTGTGTTTCTGATATATGGCAAAAATCAAGAAAACCAAATTGAATCCAACTCAGTGATGGATCAATGGTGAAAGGTTAAGACAGCCATGGCGTTTGTAAAAAGAAGACTAAGAGAAGAAAACAACACACATCACATTCATGAAATTCTTGTTGTTTATTCCTTTCTTAGCTGTTACAGGATATATAAGCAAATCCTGACAATTGCAGAGAGGCAGTTGTGACCGCTGACATGTGGCTAACCAAACCAGACCACTCTAACGCACAAACAACACTTACATATATAAACAAAAGCTACTGACTAATGAAACTAAATGACAATTCAACCAATCCTAACAGTAAAAGAATTCAAATCAAATGCTTCTCAACGATGAAGACCCTCGGTTGCTTTCTCCCGCATCAGTTTCATGTCTGGCATTTCATCTGACAAAGCCCAGTGATAACCTGAAAATAGGATGGTAGATAGTTTCATAAGAGTGATTGCAATGTTCTTCAAGACTTGGTTTGTTGCTTTTAGTTAAATCAAGTAAACATTTGTGGTTTGTCAAATGATGCCCTTTCAGTTTGCTGTCAGCTTTAGCAGTTAGTCCAAAATAAATTTAACTGTGTTATGTTTACAGGACAATGAAACTAGCCAGACTGGCGATGGTGCTTCAGCAAATGGAGATGTTAGTATCACAAAAACTTATACTAGTGGAATTGCTTTATTTCCTTTTCAAATTAACACACAAGGTTTCTGAGCTTTCCATTAACCTAACAGGCTGAAATGGGTCCTAGTCCTTGGTCTAAAGTTGACAAATCAGGCTACATAGCAAAAGAGGTTCTTGAAGCAAAATCTTCAATCAAAAAGAGGAAGAGCAGCACATTAGGTTCTAAGAGCAAGCGCTTAAGAATTGAAAATGAAGATATGATAGAACTGAAGCTAACATGGGAAGAAGCACAAGGATTGCTCCGCCCCGCTCCTGACCATGTTCCCAGTATTGTGGTGATTGAAGGATTTGAGTTCGAGGAATATGAGGTTTGATTGTTTCCTTGCCCAAAATAAGTTTCTGCCAATGAGGGGTTTTCTCTGTCTTTAGCCACCCTTCGCATTCCCTTTGCCATTTGTTCCTCTGTTCTGCTTGTGTTCAAGTCATTGTGAAGGTAGAGGCTTCTTGTTTTTTGTTACTTTGATATCATTAACTGTTGCTTTATTTAGTTAGTTGTCCCATCGGAGTATAGTTACAGTAGCATGTACAGAACTTTGGTAGTACACTGTGATTAGAAACTCATCACAATGTGGCTGCTAATCTGGTGAAGGTGAAAACCCTTGAATTTTGGTTCCCTGTGCCAGCAACTCTTGCCTGGTGGCAGAAGAAAAAAAATGCAGAGATTAATTTCTTCCCATCATAGAGCCATTTAGGGAGATAATGGGGTATGTATTGTTCAGTGCTGCAAAAGGCCCTGGAATATTGACATGTTGCTATTCTATTGGTAGAAACTTGCCTTCTCTAGTCATTGAATTTTAGGTTCTGGCATGTTTAAGTGTACAAGAATATGAAATCCCAGAGGAAGATTGTTTCAGTTGTAGAATGCCTGGGTAATAATGCCCAACTCTTGCACATATGCATGGGATTTTTTATTTTTATTTTGTGTGTGTGGTTGTTACTGATACAATTGGTTGTTTGATTGAAGAACAATATTTCCTTGTGATTTTAACTAAACATCACTTAAGATGTTTTCATCATTATACATTACATCATTTAATGAGTTTGTATTGAAGGGTTTTTTTGGGCTTCTGATACATTTTCTTCCTATATGTTTTATGCTCTGAACGTAGCTAGCTAAAATTTATCCTGGCAAGGAGGTCCTACTTTTATGGATTCTGACTATTTTACTGCTATAACAGGATGCACCAGTGCTCGGCAAACCTACAATTTTTGCAATGGATAATGTGGGGTAAATTGCTTATCCTGAATGCCCAAGCTTTCACCTATACCTTTTTTGTTAGTTTTCTTAAATTCACCAGGATTTGGCACACAAATGTCTCCCAGAAATTTATCCACACCTATATTTGTAAACCACCTGACATGGTGAGATCTCTCATGGCAGTTCTAAGTGGTACAGGTATTTTTTTCTAGAAGTATATCATCTATCTTTGGTGTCAGTGTGTGTGTATTAGAATCTATTCATCATGTACACATGCAGGCTGTGCTAGCAGAAAAGTGTTCTCTCTCCTATAAATTTCTATGTATTTGAATCAGCTCAAATTTCACACTAGCTGGTTGTGCTTTGAGAAATATATGATCTCTCTAACCTATAAGCTTGTATGTAAATCTGTTCACACTATTTGAGTGAACAATGAACATAAACCTAGGATAATGTTTTCATATTATTACGTTTCCTCCTTTTTCAGCCTGGGTAAAATGGTGCTTTACTGCATTGTTTACTCTGTTGACTGTTATGCAGACTTGATATGCACTTTCTGTTTTTTGTTTATAAACTTTCCTTGTTATAGCACTGCTTCATATGCTAAAATAGATTTGCATGTCCTTTCATCTCTTTGAGGAAATATAATTCTAATATGATGTGTTTTCTGCCAGTCACAAGATTCAGTGGGTTCAATGCGAAGATTGTCTTAAGTGGAGAAAATTGCCTCTCAATGTTCTTCTTCCCTCCAAATGGACATGTTCTGGTAACACATGGGATTCTGAAAGGTATAATGTGAATCCATTTATTCCTTCAGGCTTGAGTTTTCCCCTCTATCTGTAGTAGTTTTATGCTCTGAGAGCATGTTATATAGTCTGGGATTTTTAAATGATTCTGTGGTGCAGAGCGTGTGTTTGTGTGTATTATATTTCTTTATAAAACGCAAATGTGCATTTGAGGTCCTACAATTCACTACAGCTTCGGTGCATGCTTGGTTAACTTTGTCATTTTCTTTCCCAGTAGCTCATAATGTTTGGTTGTTTCCATGGTAAATAATTAACGTAGGCAGTGCCCACCTCTCTAATGGACAAGACAACATGTGAAAGTTGAATGTTGTCTGAACACATTTTAATTGCAGGCTGCTTGCATTTTATTAACATTTTTGGTTATATCTGCTGCCAGATCATCATGTTCGGTGGCTCAAGATTTGACATCAGAGCAGCTTGAAAATCTACTTCCATCCCGTAATTTAGGTACTAATTGCTTACATTGACTTTGCTTTTTGCTGTTTTGTCCATATTTAAAATTCAGTAATTCATGGTCGTGGAGCAATTAAGTTATTCTCAAGTGTGGCACCTAGTTCCACTATCATGTTACACAATTTTTGTAGATGCTGTTTATGTGTATTTTAATGATTTTAAAATGGAATTTCTTGGCAAAATGTGATGATTCCCAACTGCCCATTTTGCACCTGGTGTTATGTTTGTGAATCAACAGTCACTTCGAAGAGATTGAAAGCTGCCAAGAAGGATATTGATAACGTTGAAGCTTTGGGGGGCCTTGACACTCTTGCTAACCTCGCTATTTTGGGAGAGGGTGAGGCTCTTCTGGCTTCATCCCAGGCCACCACGAAGCACCCCCGACACAGACCAGGCTGCTCCTGCATTGTGTGCATTCAGCCCCCAAGTGGGAAGGGTCCCAAACACAAGCAGACATGCACATGTAATGTCTGCCAAACTGTGAAGCGTCGTTTTAAGACCTTAATGATGAAGCGAGAGAAGAAGCAATCAGAGAAAGAAGCAGAAACTACTCGGAAGCAGCAGGAGTCTTCTGCTGAGAAGTTGCTTGATGATGACCCCTCGCCATCTAGCAATGCAGGAAGTGCAAGTGGCAGTCCTAACAAGAAAAAAGCAGTCAGTGAAGTTTCCGATGATGATCCTAACAGAATGAAATCCTCAACTTCACCTTTCAAAGGCCAAATAGACCTGAATATCCAGCCAGAGAGGGATGATGAGTTATCACCTGGTTCAGATTCTGGAGGCATGATGAGGATGCTCCAAGATGCCTCTGAGCGATACCTCAGGATGCAAAGATTCTTGAGCTCAGATGGTGATAGTATCCCTGCCAGTAATCACTCAGTGTCAAGTTGGGGGGCAGATGAAAAAGCCGGTAGTGGCATCATGCTTGGTGGCAGCCATCAAGATGCTAGCGAGGATCACCCCTCAGCTTTTTCATTGATCGCTTCTGCATCTGCCTCTGCATCCACTCCAGCCACCTGATAGACAATGCCCTTTACTGTGCATGGCCATCAACCAAGAAAGACCACGTGATTGAACGAGAGGATATTCTCGTGGCATGTTTGTCCACATTGGCATTTTAACTCTGTTGTTCTGTACATAAAGTAGAGAGGGGTAGGAAGCGGTAACATGGGTGAGAACCAAGATTTTTTCCAGTCCATGCTGTATAATATCTTCTTCTCTGTGCTTATATAATTGGACACTGACACGCTTTTAGGAGATGATTGATGATTCAATCAAGTGGGTAGCAGGTTGCAGCTATGTAGTTTATTGTTAGAAGCTCACTGCTACCCTTAATTAAGACACAGAGGATGAAATTAAGCTTGTGCTTTTTCGCACATAGTCAAAAGAAAATTGCATTCTTGTAAATTTTAGTTTGGGTTTCTACTCGGGGATTTTTTGCTCAATCAACAGTAGCTTTTTGCTCCAAGTGGTTCAAATTTAACAGCTACCTGGTTTTAAATCTTGCATTAAAATGTTTGTCTTTCAAAATGTATTAAAATGAATATTTTTATATATATTAGTATATCAAAACTATCTAAAGCATTAAAATTTTATCAATTTGATATTTTTTCCACGGCAAAGACTTGTGATGCATCATCTAATCTTACAGGTAATCTCGGTGCTATTGTTTTCTTCTTGCCAGCGAAAAAACTGAAAAATGTTCTGGAAAGAATCTATTGAGATGTCCAAGATCTTCAAAATCTTGGAGTTAAGTATATGTTGTTGAGGATAGCTCCTATGGACTCCTCCAAAAAAGTAGGCAGAGCATGAGCAGCAGTCATATCCCAGATTTCCTTTAGGCATCAAAAAGTAGTGAACGAACCCCTTCAAGTTTTTCTTGAGACATGAAAAACGTTTCCCTGGCCATGTTTTGTATGCCCTAAAGTTAGTTAGGAGGAGGAGCAAAGTAAAGATTTTGCTAGGTTTGTGCAATCTCCATTATTAGATTTGTGGTTAGGGATAAAGAAAAGGAAGACCAAGTCAGCAAAGCCATAATGGTTCCCAAAGAAGAGGGGGAAACCGTTTGTTACCTGTATTTGACAACCTTTGGAAACTTTGCAAACGGTCTTCCAGGCAAATCTTGGTTGGTCCTAAATCCTAATCTCATAATAACCTCAAGCCAGAAATAAAAGAAAATTTTGTTGGTCAGTTCTTGCTTTTGCCACCTCTTCCTTTCCCTTCCTCCTCGTTAGGCTCTAGATTAAGAACTGGAAGATGATCACCAAAAAAAAAAAAAAACGCTAAAAAACTAGTGCATTTGTAGAAGAACAGGAATTGTTTTATCCTGGCTTTATAAGCATTTTCCAGTAATCCCACCAACATAAAAGAAATACAACCGCCCAATAATAGGATTGGTTGTTGTATTCTTCCAAGATGAATGATTTGTTCTCGAGTTCGTTCAAGAAGTACACTGACCTCAAGCAGCAGGCTCAAATTGATGACATGGAGGCAGGGAAGGACGGTATGAATCTGGACAGATTCTTTGAAGATGTCGAAAATATTAAGGGAGATATGAAAACTGTTGAGAGGCTGTACAGGAGTTTACAAGAAGCCAATGAAGAAAGCAAGACTGTTCACAATGCTAAGACCATGAAAAATCTCCGTTCGCGGATGGACGTGGATGTTGAACAAGTTCTGAAGCGCGTTAAAATCATCAAGGGAAAGCTTGAAGCCTTAGATCGATCCAATGTAGCTCATCGCAATGTTCCAGGGTGTGGTCCAGGATCATCCACGGATCGAACCAGGACATCTGTGGTTAGTGGTTTGGGAAAAAAGCTCAAGGATCTCATGGATAATTTTCAGGACTTGAGAGCTAGAATGGCAGCTGAATACAAGGAAACTGTGGAGCGCAGGTATTTCACAATCACAGGAGAAAGAGCGAGTGACGAAACGATTGAGAATTTGATATCCAGTGGTGAAAGTGAAAGTTTCATGCAAAAGGCAATTCAGGAACAAGGAAGAGGCCAGATTCTTGACACAATATCAGAAATCCAAGAGAGACATGATGCTGTGAAGGAGATAGAGAAGAATTTGATTGAGCTTCACCAGGTATTCTTGGATATGGCTGCTCTTGTGGAAGCTCAGGGTCACCAGCTGAATGATATTGAAAGTCATGTTGCTCACGCTAGCTCGTTCGTGCGGCGAGGAACTGAGCAGCTTCAGGAAGCCAGGGAATATCAGAAGAGCTCTCGGAAGTGGACGTGCATTGCCATCATAGCTGGTGTTGTCCTCATTGTTGTCATGCTACTACCATTTTTACCACATATCTTGGCTCTCTTGTAGGAATAACAGGGGGCGGAATTTCTTTTTGAACTCTAGAAACACATTTGATTTAACCCCAACCGAAAATTGTTAGTTGTAAGGTTATCTTGGAAAGCTTGGGTTTATTTTCCAATGGTAGCAATTTTGATATCTCCAGCATAAGCACAACAGCAAGGATGATTGGTAAGTCTCTCCTCTGCGAGGCATCCTAGAAGCACATTTCTTGTTTGGCACCCCCGAAAGAGGCAATTGGCATTGTTTGCATGAAATTCTGCTGCAAATTCCAAACTAAGGCCATGGCAGAAACCATGATAGTTGATTGGAATGAATCTGTAATTGTTGGGGAGAAGAAGACGCATCGAGAGAAAAATGAAGTCATTGTAATGTCAAATTTTTGACTCATCGGAAGGAATTGCATTCCTGTCAACTAGTTTTGTTTTCTCCTCTATTTCTTATTGATTATACATGAAAGAAAATTCTCTTTTGAAGATGGCAATAGAAAACTATCAATCTTGCAATCAATGGGTGAATTTCTCTGCATCTCTGCAGAAGCAAGAAGATTTTCAACATTTCATGAATGACATACAAATGACTCTGGATATCTCAGTATCATAAAAGAAATTATTGGTATTGCTGAGCAATTAATATAGTTAGGCCATGCATGAAACCTAATTCATACGAGGCAAACTGGGAGTCCCAATGGGGTACTGTCAGCTTAGCAAAATCATTATTGAACAACTAGAGAAAAGCTAGTGCATGATTGCCAGGAAAAAAGTTGCCTCCTTTTACAAATGAAAAGACGTTAATTGATGGACTATGTAGGCATGTACCTACCTATCTGACTCGAGTACAAGCTGGAAAAACAGATTTCTTAATGACTATAGACCTGCAATTCTATAAATACATCGCAACCTTTTTCTAAATCAAGCCAACGCTCTCCCAATAGGATCAATTTTTTCTCCAGATTCAATAGAACAAAATCAAGCTGATCATATTGAATTTCATGATCCAGCAGTGCTTTAGTATGCTACATAAGATATGCAAGCAATTTTAACTCTATTTCAGTTAGAAGATGGATCATTTCACAAACAGGAGATGAATAAATACACAATTTAAGAAACCAAACTTAAGTACAAACCAATTTTTCATTTATGACAACAAATACTCCCTTAAAATGGGCACAGAATACCATTCAAAGGTATAAGCAGTTACAAATTTAGTAATTCTTCTGCTCCATCATCACCCAAGATTCTGCTATGCCACGGCACTAGTAGATAGGAAACTATATATTGCATAACCCAAACCAAATGATACTGCTTAGTAATATACAAGTACTCATATCAATCAAGTGCCAGCACTAGGCAAAGCTGCCATAAATGAATTGTACGAGGACTCCAAATCGAAGTGAAGTTGCCGAGCCTGCTGCTCTGTCAACTCATCTGCGGCCCCCATCTTAGAGAACCTCAAAATCCATTCTTTCATCTTTGTCTTGCCCTCAAAGTCGGATGGCAAAATACTCAACTTGTTCAGTGAAGCTGAGAGATCTGAAAGCAAAGGATGCACCTGGTCCACTGCCACCATATTCAACTTCAGCGAATCCATAGCTGTGATGAAGTTCTGAACACACTCTGCCACAACGGCAGCTGAGGTGGTAGATAAGGCAGCTGCAGCAGCACGGTGTTCCACCGTGGCAGGCACCCCCGAGGTCACAAGCCTGTTAATGGCAGCTGGGCAGTCCATCTTGTATGTATCTGCAAAGCGCTCAATGCTAGGGACTGTGTCTTTAGAAGTGGAAGCCAAAGTTTTGAAATGGACAATGAGTTTCTGGCACTCAGTTTCATACTGAGATGAAGATACAACGTCACGAACATAACCCTTTTCAAGCTTGTCCGTGGCTTTGATTATAGCGTATAGCTCAGCAAAATTATCATACATTTCTCTCTCGCGCTTGTCGTTCCATAGCTTGACCTCCATTTAGTTACACAAAGTATAGACTTAAAGACGCAAAAAAAAAAGAACAAAAGAAAAAAAGAAATCACTTTCAAAGTAGGATAAATAGGATATCTGTGGAGGACTGGAGAAGAGAACGGGACACGCGCAAAGAGCACTGACCTTCACTGCAAACAATCATACACAACATAAGAATGCGTAATCATAAGAGGAAAAAAAAAACACAATCAATTACATGAATCTAAAACGCAACACATGAAGTCATGAGTCTAAAAGCAACATAGACTCTACTTTTCTTCGGTTCAATAAAACAAATTCTGGACACACATTGTCCTTTCCATGGCGCGGTTCTAGAAACGAAAACAAATCATCAAAACAACACTCATCTATGCCTAAACAAGCAAGGCAACTTGCTTGAAGGAAATAATGAACACACAAAGGACTAGAGACTTCAACAAGCTAAAGAAACCCAAATCATAAAACTTAAAATTCATCACCCTAAAAAAACCCATTTCCACCACCCCCTTTTACTTACCCAACCATCAGAGAACTAATAATAATGCTACCACCCTTGAAACAATAGTCAAGAAAATTTCATAAAGAAAACGCAAAAAGTCCCTCTTTTCAAGATTCCTCAAGTTTCCAAAAACAAAAACAAAAAAATCACCAGATAAGCACAGCAGATCATGAAATCACAAACCATTAAGAAAGAACAGAAACCAAAATCATAACACAAAACATAAAATGAAAAAAACCATTAAAAAAGCTCAAACTTTACCTTAAATCATCGTTAAAAAAGCAATGAAACAACCAAAGTTTAAAGCTTTAAAACAGAGAAACAGACAAATAAACTTATTATATATATACATACAGAGTGAGAGAGAGTGGACGGGGACCTACAGGGAAGTGAAACGCGGTTTTGAATAACGTGAAGGGTCTTTTCTCTCTTTCTCTCTCACTTTTTGCAGGGAGAAAAATAATAAGAAAAGGAAAAGAACTGTAATTTTGTTTTGACAAACCTCAACATAGTCTCCAAATTATAGACTGAATCTTGAATGAGTCTTAAGAGAACTGTTTTTATCAATCAGGTCCTCAAAGTATTGTAATTGATGATTGATGACCATCTTAGCATGTGATTGGTTTAGAGGTTAGCCATAGCCAATCATGATTTATGAATGTGATTGCAGTCGTAGATAAAAAAGCTTTAAGACTAAAAAATAAATTTATATCAAAAATATTAAAATTAAGATATTAGATATTGTATAAATGTATAATAATATATGAATACAAGCAGTGGTGGAGCTGGTAGTGTGAGACATGAGAGGCCAAAATTAATATAACAAGATAATTAAAAAGCTTATTTATATAAAATAAAAAATATTATATTATTCTTTATTTAAATACTAAATGAAAAAAATTAAAATATTTCGTCAAGGTCCCTGCTTGCCTCTCCTGATTACGCAGCTATATTTAGACTCTAGTTTTAAGTGAATGGGGTTTATTATTTAATGCTATCACACTAGACGGATGAGTGCGGTGTAATTGAGGCAAAAAGTGGACTTGTATGAGAAATAATATATATTCGGGGGACCTATTTGTAGTTTACCATATATTCTTTTTGTGATTTGAGAAAGAGGGAAGGGTTGCGTGTGGGACGTTATAATATAATTACTGCTTACGGCATCTACGTGTAGCAGTTGAGATGACCAGAAGAGAAACCCATGCCAGGAACTCAGAAGAAAGTGACGGAGTGGAAGGCAGGGGATCTCCGTTAAGTTCTTCAACCTTTTCCCACCGTTTGATTCTCTTTGAGTGTTCATGATTGATCATTAGATCCTGATCGCTTTCAGTTTCCGAGGCTTGTCATTGTGGGCCCATAATGATTTTTTGTCATTTTGTAGGGGTTCGTTATTTTATTGTGTGATTGGTGTCTTCCGATAAAAATATAATTAGAGGGAAAATGTTTTTATTTCTTTTGTGTTTTGAATGAATACGAGTTTATTTTAAAATTATTTAAAATATATATATTTATTATATTTTCTTACAACTGTCTTGCGATAATAATTAAAAGTAACTTCAGTGTAAAAAAATGACAATTTAATTAGATTTTATTGGGTATTAACTAAACCTAAATAAATCAGTTTTTTTAAATAATTAATTTACTCGATAAGTAATAAATATTGCAATCATAACTCAAAAACCAATTTAAAATATTTACATCAATATTATATGCATATATATATATATTTAGAATATATTTTGTTTACAATTATTTAATTTACTCTGTATGACAAGTCCCTTTCACATTATTAGGAGTAAATAATATATTAGTCCCTATGCTTTTATGAAACCAATGAGTTGATCCCTTTGATTAATAAATTATCACATTTTAACCTTATATTCATAGGTCTCCATATCGTTAAATAGCTTAGTTCTTCTGTTAATTTTTCGTCATTTTGATGCTGGGTTATCTTTTCATTTGCTACTATTTTCTTTCAATTATTTCATAATAAAAAACATGATGAAGAATTACTTCATAAAAGAGATTAGGAGTGATAATTTTATATTTGGTTTGATTTTTATTAAAAAAATAACAAAATTAAAATTAAAAAAAACCAAAACCAAACCGAAATCGGTTAAAACCGACCGATTTTGGTTCGGTTCATTTTAAGACAAAACCAGTTCAAACCAATTTGATTATTTTTTCAGTTTGGCTCAATTTTCTTAATTTTTACGGTTTGGCTCTTTTTTATGGTTTTTCCGGTTCGGTTTCGGTTTGTTTTTTGCTTATAAAATCAAAACCAAACCGAACCAGCTATTTTTTTTTAATTTTAATCGGTTTAATCAATTATTTTATTCTGTTTTTTTAGTTTTTTTTTGTTTTCTCTGTTTTTTGTGATTTTTTTACTCACCCCTATAATAAAAGAGATAAGTGTAAAAAAAGAGAGAAAATCATGGTAAATCCTATTAAAAGTAATAAAAATATACCTCAATAATCTTTAAAAATATACCACAAATCATCATCAATTATGCATGGCTTCTGCAACTATGGACTTCTATAATTGCTGTTATGGAACCTAAGTTCCTTTCAGTTGTCACCGTTATTCACTGGAGTTGACAATTTGTTTGCTGTAATGGCTTGTTCAGGAACATAAATACTTTGAAGATGCATTCAAGGTAGATGAAAGGGGAGTTAGAATATGCAAGCATCCTCGTGTAAAAGACACTGGTGTCACATATCTCTCGAAGTTTTTGAAGAGAACTAGCAAGGCAAAACTGGAGCGGGCGAGAGAGTTGTCCGAACATGCTATTGAAATGTTATGGGCTTTATTTTTTTCCCTCTAGATCCTTGTTCGGTTGTGTTTCAGTTACTGATTCTTGTCTGCAATCACATATTTCTGCTCTTATCATCTAGTTCTGATCTTGTGCGCCTGCCTCAAACCATTACAGGTTCATGCCTATAGATTCTCTGACGCTTGAGGTAGTTCTGATCTTGTGCGCCTGCCTCGAACCATTACAGGTTCATGCCTATAGATTCTCTAACGCTTGAGGTAGTTCTGACTTTGTGCGCCTGCCTCAAACCATTACAGGTTCATGCCTATAGATTCTCTAACGCTTGAGGTAGTTCTGACTTTGTGCGCCTGCCTCAAACCATTACAGGTTGATGCCTATAAATTCTCTAACGCTTGAGGTAGTTCTGATCTTGTGCGCCTGCCTCAAACCATTACAGGTTCATGAGGCCCTTATACGTCTTCATATTACTTGTGTGACTGAAATATTTCTGCAATTCTGGTTCCTTGTTGTCATGCTGATTTCTGTTGCCTAATGCTCTGTTGATGGATTATGCCTTTCTGCTCAAGATTTTGGGACTGCAGGTTACTTTTTAAATTAATCTAAATGTCCGTATCAACTTATACTTATTTTAACTATAAGAATAAAATTAATAATTATATAAGTTTTTAATAATTTTAAAAAGATTTAAACTTATTATTATTAAAAAATAAACTCAAAACTTAACTCGTTGAGTTATCTTAAAATTGACTTTAGGTAACTTTTTGTTCCTCAGTTATATAGATATGGGTCCATCTTGCTTCTGTTTATGCTGCAACTTCTACGAGGCTTCGGCTCAGCCCTAATGTGCCACCTCGCTGCTAATTTAGTGGCCTGGAGCCTTGGTCTGAAAGTATGTTTATCCAAAACAGAACAAGAAGAGATAGGCCTTAGCTTTATAGAAGCTTTAGCAAGTCATGTTTCTTGACTTTCATTTCCAAATTTGTGGGTTCTAGCAGAGATTATGACCTGACGTCTCTTTGCAAATGGACCAATTCCCTGTAAAAGTTTTTTAGACCTTCAAAGATTCTTTTCATCTTTCTTCTTTCTGAAACCCAAAACCAGATCAATGCATGAACATCATCCACCTTTTACAGCTATCTATGTGTTCTCCAAGTTCTCCTTTTAGTTGAAAGAAAGAAAAAACTAATTCGAAAAATAAAGATAGTAATACTAAAAAGCCAGAATTCATTTAAACATGAATGGAAAGAACACAAAATTATAATTTTTTTCCTTTACACATTTCTATCAATCAAAATAAATTTCTTAACCCATTTGTGTTTGGGATCTACCTAATAATAATAATTAAAAAAAACAAATTCTTTAAAGCTTCAAATTTTTTATTTAATCCAAACCCATCAAAACCATGTAATTAAAAAAACACAATTAACTTTTTTTTTTAAATTAATTAATGCCATGCCTTCTTCCACGGCTAGTCATCTCCTTGTACTGATTCAATGACTCTTGCCTTTGCAACCTCATCTCCTCGTTAAATTTGTTAATAAAAGCCTCAACTCGCCGGTTCAACTCATCTTGACTCAGTGAAGGCTCCTTCCTTAATTTCCCTGAAGAAGGAGAAGACGAGTTGACAAGTGGCAGCTGATAATTCGTCCTGTCCTTGAACGTCGCTGATTTCTTCGCTTCATGTGGGTCCACGACACTTGCATTAAACTGACTCCCATGGTTCTCCCACGTGTCCTTGAACGTCTCCGATTTCTTCACGTGCCTTGTTAACGGCATTGCACGCCCCTCCGTTATCGTCTTCCATGTGTTCTCCAATGTCTCGTGCCGTTTTGGCTTTGCCACCCTTAACGCCCTTCCACCTGAAGAAGGCATCGTAAAATCAATCAAGTGACCATTTTAACCTTCATGCTAACCTCTTTGTGCTTTCATAGCACACTGTAAAACTTATACTATACGAGGACTTTTTGGGAATTTTGTTCTGATGCGTCAAGCAAACGCCATGTTTGAACTTTATTTTGTCTTGCAAAAACATCAAATCAATTAAAAAAGTTGGAAACGCAAAAACGACAGCGTTGACGCCTAAAAATTCAAACTTCAAAAGAAGATGAGAAAACGGCGCCGGGAAAAGCCTGGTCGACGCCGACCAAAAAGCTTTTTTCGAACCGGTCAAAAAATAGATACAGTGCGGGTCGGGAAATCTTCCTGGAAAATAGAACCAAGCAAAAATAGTTTTTTGTCATGATATAAAGAATGGCGGAACATATAGTACTGTACCTTCAGGGCTAGCTTTGACAAATTTCCGGTGACCGAACCTAGAAGAAACCAGGGGTTTCTCCACAGGAGAAAGATTTTCCAGCGGCAACAGATTGTTCTCCGACGAATCGATCCTCCTTATAGGCGGGACCCACGTAGACGTGGATAGAACAAAATCATCAGCCGTTTCGTTTTTGCTATCCTCTAGCACTGCCACAGCGTTAACAATACCCTTGTCTTCAACAACTTGCTCATGATCAGCCGCTTCTTCTTGTTCCTCTTCTCTGTCCTGATAAACAATCTCAGCCCTCGTTTCCAGGCCACCAAAATGACCAGACTGAATCTCCACTGTGGAAATCTTCATCTCATCATGAAGATACTCATCCATTGGGATTTTCTCAATTTGATCGTGAGTAGTAGTAGTACTATTAGAGGTGCTGTGGCTGTAGTGGAAACGCGAGGAAGCAACGATGGTAATGATGATGCAGTTTATGATAACGTAAAGATAAGGAGGTTTAAGCCAAGAAAGGATTGAACTCCAAAGAAGAGGAGCTTGATTTACAGAGAAATCATGCACTAATGGAACAGAGATTTTGAGACACAAGGACAAGAACAACAAACTCGTTGAAAGTAATATAACTTTTAAGGAAAGTGAGAGAGAACCCATGTTTTTGAACCTTGAAAACCTTACCTGGGCTTGAATTTAAGGATTTGAAGAGCTAGATGTTGTGTTCAGCATGGGAGGCTGCGAGTGGGGGGATATGGAGGGTGTGGTTTGGATGAAATGAGGGTACATATATATAGAGAGAGAGGTGGGGTGGGGGGGATCATGGGGGGTATGGATTTTGGAGCGTTGGATTTGAGGGGGTGGGGATCTGTCGGTTGATATTTGTGGGTTTTTTCGAGCGAGTGTGGGGTGGAAGGAGGTTCCCCTAACTGATCTTCTTCTTCGAGTGTGGGGTGGCCCACTTGACGGGAAAGAATTGATTAGGGAAGAGAGTAGAAGGATAAAGTAGCGTTTAAGGGTAATTAATTAACAGTGGAGATATTGTAAAATGTGAAAATTGATTAATGTTTGTTGTTTATGGTAGGTGTGACATGGATCACTGTGTGTGTCTCTTATATATATATATATATTCTAGAATTTACCACAGTGATTATCTCCATGTTAAAGTAATAATAAAGTGGGAAGTTTATTTGAAAAAAAAAACTAATAAAATAAAGTGGAAAGTAGCTACTAAATGATGGTAAAATAGTAGAAATTATATCTTTCTTTACTTTCAAAATAAGCAAAAATTATTCCTTTTTTTAAGTTTAAACATAAAACTTTCCTGAAAAAATTTCAAATCTTAATTTGAATTCAAATTTATAGCAAATAAATTTAATCTTGATATTTCACTAATAAACTCAAAGAGTTTTATTGTGCTTAAGGATTAGTTAGCGATACTTTTCTAGTTATTTTATGAGTTCATCTTGAAAATAAAAAACAAAAATATAGCGGAGGAAAAAAATTCATGATCCGTAATAATAATAATAATAATAATAATAGATTTTAAAATCTAGTTTTTATGTACAAAAGAATATTCAAGTACACCTTGATTTTTTTTAAATAACACTAAAAAATCGTTATTTATATTTTCATGAGAAATTCCAGGGTGCACAAGATTGAGGGATCCACTTTGAAGAAAAAAAACATACATAAATAGGAGAAATATAATAAAACTCATGATACATAAAAAATAATAAGAATATTATATAATTAGGTACTTCATGACACCATAAAATTACTCAAATATTTACAACATATCTATTTCACATATCCTTTTATATTTATAATGTAAGATGAATTTGGATTATATTGAATGTTCATGCTCTCAAATAGCTTGACCCATGAAAGTGAGAAGCCCGAATCAATACATAAATTTAAATTTATTTCCTTTCCTTTTTTTATATATTTTAATTAATATTCTTAAGCTAAATTACACATATTTTAACTGATTTTATAAGTTTTAAAGTTAATAACTATATAAATTTTTAATCACATTAAAATTTTTAAAACTGAAATTAATAATTTTTAAAAAATAAATATAAAATATAAACAATTAAACTACATCCCCATCGAACACCTGCTCTGATCTTTCTAGGGAATGTAAAGAGAGAGCGCTGCTAGTTTCAGGCATTTTGAGTTTATTATTTGCTCAGGAGGGCCTTTCTGCGGTCAGAAGAAACATTTGAATATTTAAATGAGCCTTTCCTCAACGGTCATATTAGTGACCGTTGCCCCAGCAGGCTGTGCCAGGATCCCGGAGCGCTAGTCCAGTGGGTGCGGGCTGGCTCACCCCTGGCACGTGACCAACAGTTTGGTGGGATTCCCCAGCCCCCCCTTCCCAAAATCAAGGTTTACAGATTGCATTTCAGCAAAATAAAGGGTTTTTTGAAATATAATTATAATTGTTTTTAAGGTATTTTTTATTGAAACAAATACTAATTGTTTTTAAGGTATTTTTTATTGAAAAAATACTAAAATAATATTTTTTTTAAAAAAAATTATTTTTAATTTTAATACATCAAAATAATCTAAAAATATTAAAAAAATATTAATTTTAATAAAAAAATAAAAACTTTTCAATTTTTTCTCAAAAATATTTTTAAATACAAAAACAAATAAGATAAAAAAAGCTTTGATGAGTGCAACTTATAAAATAATTATCTTTACATGGTTTGTTTATGAAAATGATGGAATTTGTTTTCTTAATTGTTTTTTTATTAAAAATATATTAAAATAATATATATTTTAAACCTTTTTATTAAATTTTTAACATTAACATATTAAAATAATATAAAAATATTTAAAAAATTCAAAACTTTTGAATAATCAAGTTGAAACGTGCAATTTAGCTACAGATATTAAACACAATACTAAATTTATATAAAAAGAAACTCCAAATTCAAGAATTTAAATTGAGTTTTTAATCAAAACTGTTGAAACATGTACCTACCAAGAAAAAAGACGCTATTTTAATATAATGACTATAATGATTGACCCCATGACCTTAGGTTGCCTGCATTTCTGGATCAATCAGTTTGAGCTATGGTTTCTTCGTCCCATCGAGGAGCACCTAATATTAATTTGATTGAAAAGACCAGAAGCCCCACGTAAAACCAACAATGAAAATGCTAAACATGCACCACGTGCATTTATGCAATTATTCATGTATTGGTTTTTTAGACATTTTATTTTACTATGAATAATTATCTTAAAACTGAGATAAATCTAATTTTAAAAAATAACATTATTGAAATATCAAATTCAACATGATTTGTACAAATTAAAAAATAAATGTAGTTATTAAATCCAACTATTTTTTATAAATTTATTATAAATCTCGAAATTAAAACTTAAATTATGTTGAGATTTTTATTAAACCATATAAAATATTTATTTAGTAAAACTTAATTAAACAAAAAAAAATTTATTATTAATTTAATTCAGACAAAATATATCCAAATAATCAATATAAAAATATATTACTCGATAAATATATAATAAATAAATAAATGAGATGATATTTATATTAAAAAATTCCTTCTCTTTTTTGTTTTGGGACTCAAGAATTCCCCTTGTTGGTCAGGGACTTAATTATAAAAATTAATTATGCTTCGCCGTATATATTTCTTTCTCTAATACATCTTAATTGAAAATGTTTAATAATTAATCAATCAATCCCATTGCTCTGGCAAATACATCATCTTGATAGATTAAAGATTAGTTTAAGGAATCATCTGGGTGGTGGCCAAATGGTAAAGACTTGAGACTAAGGAGTTTGCTCCCTCTGTGGTTTCAGGTTCGAGTCCTTGGTTGCTTATATGATGGTCACTTGGAGGCTTACATGGTCGTTAATTTCAGGACCTGTAGGATTAGTCGTGGTACGCGCAAACTGGTCCGGACATCCACGTTAATCTAAAACAAAAAAAGAAATTAGTTTAAGGGAAATATCTATCGCCAGCGCAACCCCTAAGATTAGTTTAAGGGAAATATCTATCGCCAACCCCTGGGAACAAAATATATATATAATTCAATTTTACTTTCTTAATTACGATCTAAACTCATAAGCAGATTTCCCTCCGTGCTATATCTATCTATTTGCGTGGACCATTCTTATTGGTCAAGTCTCCTGAAATCAACTTAGCAAATGTTTGACCTAACCTGCCATTAAAAGATGATCATGCATGTGATTATCATAGATACACGTATAGTGTGGTTCACTTTTATACCGAGCACATTTGTTTACGTGTTTTAAAAATAATTTTTTATTTTTAAATTATTATAATATATTAATATCAAAAATAATTTTTTTAAATAAAAAATATTATTTTAATATATTTTCAAGTAAATAATATCTTAATTAAATTGGGAGTTAAACAATAATCCCAGAGGCGGCTGTTTATGTAACCTCCAGATCCAGCAAAAAGATAGGAAGCCATTGATGGTGTCTGAATATATCCTCTGCCATACATGTTTTCCTATTCTTGCCACCTAAGCTAGAATAGACATATGAACATACTTGTTGATCATGACAGGCACCTTAATGAAGCCAAATCCACATTTGATTCTGGGTCTTTTCAAGCGGTTAATGTACAGTTTTTTCTTATGATTAATATGATGTTTATTTTTGTATATTAAAAGAACTTTTTAAAATTTAAAATTTTAATTAATTTTTTATATTTTTATATTGTTTTGATGTGCTGATATTAAAAATATTTTTTAAAAATAAAAATAATATTATTTTAATATATTTTTAAATTAAAAAATTTAAAGAATAAATTTTCTTACACAATTCTTACAAACGTCTCATGGCTACACCTAGCTAGATGCTTGGTCCAAACAGAGTGAAGAATTGTGTTGCACGTAATTTTTGGAGCGATAATAAGGTGGAGAGAAATGGTCGGTTGATCATCATAATACATCTAGTGAAAGGATGAAGACTTTCATGACAAGATAGAGCTACTGTCCACTGCTACGCTAGTGTTTGTCCACGTGATTAGCTAGGAAGAATTAAATTAATGTTTTTTCTATGATATTAATGTATTGATGTAAAAAAATTAAAAAAATATATAATTTCCTCAATATTCAAGCCTATAGAGTATAGACTATAATAGATAGGGGCGAAGGATAAATAATTAATTTCCTCTATCAATTCAGGTTGAAATGTCAGTATATGAATGGTGGGCGACTTTAAGTTATGAAATGGAATCTTGAAAGGGATAAAGAATTTTGTCTCTGTTAATAATTGGCAGTATCCTCCTCACTCCACACGATTTTCATTAGAAAACAAATTTTGATAACAAGTTGCTTACCTTAAAATATAATAAAATAAAGGATATTTCAAGTA
>NW_011499962.1:294122-327107 GCF_000495115.2 Populus euphratica | reverse complement strand
ATTATTTAATTTACTTTTTAACAGGACTTTCAGGCTCCATGTAACGTATTCTACCCACAGAAAAAAGGGATCCGATGACCTCTGACGTCAAACACGGGAAGAAAGAAAATCTAGGCAAAATTCATCGCCCATGGCCGGGAAGGCAAGCAATTACCTGTGAATAAGAACTGAAAGGATCGGGCAAGGTCCCACTAAAAGGATCAGGCAGTCAATGCTTGATCTGCTAAATAAAACTGAAATAACGTCCTGTCAGTCTACTTGTCCCGGAAATTTCCGGTGCTCTCACACAGCCATAGCGCCGGTCAATCTCCGGGCCGGCTTGGTCTTCATAACAGGGCTGATCGTACCCTTCCTGGTAAAGTAATTAATTCCACACGTACTTGACCACAACATTGGACGGTGGTACTACAGATTTTCTTTGAAAGATTTCTAAATGCAATGCCCATAATCATTATAATTCTGTAATTGTCAATTAATTATTAAATTTCTACTTAATTAGGCCAAGTCATTAGTGTTCTAGGAATATCATCCCATTCAATATGACCGAAAACTGAAAAGATGTAAGAAGCATAATCTCATGGTGACCTCACATTTGCATCATAGTTTAAGCATAAACAAGATTAATAACAATAATAACAATAATAATAATAATAAAACGATGCTATTGCAACACTACATATTGCACATTATATTATTTTCTCATTACATATTACTTTACTACAGGATTGTTGACGAATATTCACTTAAGAAATACACACACACGGGGAAAGCCAGGCATGTGCTTCCACGTCCTGGGGTTTAGAATATTCGTGTTGCGTGGTATATTTGGAGTAATATTTGTTTTTTCAGATGTTTTTAATTTAAAAATATATTAAAATGTTATTTTTTAATTTTAATATATTAAAATGATGTAAAACATAAAAAAAAATTAATTAAAAAAATATTTAGATTTTTTAAAAAAATACTTTTATAATATAAAAATAAATTTTCTAGTATTTTAATAGACATTAGAGAGAGCTAACGATAATAACCATTTCGAACTAGCTAGAGTAAAGGTGAGGAAAGGAACTTAAAAATTGATTAAACTAAAAAAATAAAAAGATAACTGAAGAAACAGAACCATGAAAAAAACAGATTAAAATTTTGAAACAATTGATTGGTTCTATCCGGTTTTTGTTTTATAAACCTGAAACCGAAAAAACCAAACCGAATTGAATCCAAACTGAAAAAACAAAAAAAAACAACACAAACTAAAAAAAAAGTCAAACCAAGTCAAATTAAAAAAATCAAGCTAAACCAATTTAAATCAGTTTTTGTTCTAAACAACTAAATCGAACTGAAATTAGCCAGTTTAAATTGATTTCAGTTTTTTAAATTTAAATTTAATTATTTTTTTAATAAAAATAAAATCAAACAAAAAATAATCATCCTTAAATTAAAGGCTTGGGTTTTAGATTTGAATTTTCATAAATAATCATGGAATATAATTATGTTTAAAACCTACTAGCAGGGAGTAGCTGATAAGTTAGCTTTATCGTTAGCTAATAATTGAATTAGATAGTAATATAAAATCCCCCATTTTCAAATTAGATAGTAATATTTTTTATAATTAAATTAATAAAATCAAATTTAAGACTATATATTTCTTTAACATGGTATTAACATCTCAAAAACCAAATAATCAAGAGTTTAAATCTTATTATTGTATTTTTAAATTAAATTAATAAAATAAACATAAAATAATGGTGAGTATATGTAAAACCATCCGTTCATATCTAATTTACTATTGTTTCAGAAGGTCATTAGACAAGCATGGCATGGCCATGTGGACAAGGTGAAGATGAATGAATGAATGGTCGGTCCATCAAGTTGGAGACAGCAAGTCTTTTTCTTCAAAAGGATACGGTTGACTAGCTTATAAAATCATCCTATAGAAAGACAAAAGTTAATGTCTAACAAATGAACTATCTGTTTAGGTAAATTTAGGAGTTGTTTTGTCTAAAATAATGTAATGATTTTTTTTATTTATTAATGTGAGTATTTAGTGAATTTGTGATAATCTTAATTAATTTTACTAGCTCTAAAAATAAACGATTATATAAATTTTTTGATTATTATATTAATAACTATAAAATTTAAACTTAAAATTATAAAAAAACAATTTTTTTAATTTCAAACTCTTATCATTAAATTACCTAGTAAATAATTGTGTAATTATTTTCTTTATAAACATGAGTAGAATATCACAAATGATTAGGATATTATAGCTTGTCTAATTTATTCGTAGACATGAAACTGAAACTTACAAAACCAAGTAAATCATCTTGCAAGCAATTTAAAAGTATATTTTATTAATTTTAATATAGTATATTAAAAATATAAATATTATTTTAATATATTTTTAAATAAAAAATATTTTTTTATCATGACACCAAATGGGGTGATCTTTAAAACTAAAACTAACAAGATGAAGGGTGTTAATGGTATAGTTCAAGCATAATTAATTTAGTTTTGGTGCGTTGTCTCAGCTAGAACCTTCTTCTAATTGGGTGTTAATCTCCATGAATTGTGGATTAATGGGGACGATGACGATCTCGTTAAGAAAACACAAGAGAGGTTAAGTGGTCAACAGCGAGTAATACGATGACGTAATAGAGAAATAAGGATAACGAAACGGTTTGGTGCTTTTTCAATGTAAAGTCCAAAATCCTTAATCTCTACGCACCGCCCTTTTGTCGAGTGGATGCCAGCTGTAAACCCAACTTCTCGAGGGAGAATCTTCTTCCTGGTCTTTGTCTGGATATTCTACATGGAAGAATTTTGCCTCTTCTTTTTTATTTTATTTTTGTTCCTTTTTTTCTATAGATATGAAGTTTTTATATTTCTTGATATAGTTAACAAACCGTCTCTGAGATTAAGCCATGTTAGTTTTGGTTTTGAATCTTTTCATAAGTTCACCTGATAAAATTCAATTGATTTGATCCAAATAAATGATCTAATCAAAATTCAAAAAAGATTTAATTAATATTTTTTATTTTAAAAAAATTATTTTTATTCTTTTTTTTATCCAAAAAAATATTATTTTAATAAAAAAAACCCAAATAGATCCAAGCCAACTCGTTGATTCACAGGTTTACTAGCTCAATTCATAACTTGGATCTTGAGTCAAGTTGTAGATTAAATTGAGTTTTACAATAATATTTCTTGGTAAAATATAACTTTAGTAAATTATAACATTCAAAGAATATATTCTTTGTTAAATAATAATATAAATTATATTTTAAAATATCACCTACCAGCTTAAACTCGTGTTGAGATATTTTTTATTATAATAACAAAAATAAATAGTTATGAGTTCGAATCTTGTTATTTTTATTTTATTTTTATCTTATTTGATAAAATTAAACTTAAAATTTTAAGTTAAATCATAGGTTAAAGTGGCGGGTTAGTACAAATTTCAAGTTTAAATGATTTTTATTCAAGTCAGTTAAATTTTTTAAGTTAAGATGATGAATATATAAATTTTTCTAGAGTCAAATCCTAGATTATTTTTTATGAAACATATCATTAGGTTATCTAATTAATTAGATGATTAGTTGAAGATGTGGTTAGCAATGAGAATTTCAAGGATTTGCTAACTACTACAGCTGAAAATCTTGTGTTCCTTTATCTGTGCATTCTTATATAATAAACAACTTACGTAAAAGAGTTAACATCTAACAAATCAAATATATGCATCAAAATTGAAAAATTGTGATGTATTAGGTTGTGGGCATGGCTAGATTCTGGTAAAATTGATTTTATAATCGCAAGTTATCAGCAGTTCGTTTTCTTCAAGGGAAAATGTTTTTAGTGTTGTTTGCCCCGTTATGTCACACATTTCTTTGCCATTGAACGTTCATTACCGTGATCATGCATGGCTTTTTTTAATTTCAAACTCTTATCATTAAATTACCTACTAAATAATTGTGTAATTATTTTTTTTATAAACATGAGTAGAATATCACAAATGATTAGGATATTATAGCTTGTCTAATTTATTCGTAGACATGAAACTGAAACTTACAAAACCAAGTAAATCATCTTGCAAGCAATTTAAAAGTATATTTTATTAATTTTAATATACTATATTAAAAATATAAATATTATTTTAATATATTTTTAAATAAAAAATATTTTTTTATCATGACACCAAATGGGTGATCTTTAAAACTAAAACTAACAAGATGAAGGGTGTTAATGGTATAGTTCAAGCATAATTAATTTAGTTTTGGTGCGTTGTCTCAGCTAGAACCTTCTTCTAATTGGGTGTTAATCTCCATGAATTGTGGATTAATGGGGACGATGACGATCTCGTTAAGAAAACACAAGAGAGGTTAAGTGGTCAACAGCGAGTAATACGATGACGTAATAGAGAAATAAGGATAACGAAACGGTTTGGTGCTTTTTCAATGTTAAGTCCAAAATCCTTAATCTCTACGCACCGCCCTTTTGTCGAGTGGATGCCAGCTGTAAACCCAACTTCTCGAGGGAGAATCTTCTTCCTGGTCGTTGTCTGGATATTCTACATGGAAGAATTTTGCCTCTTCCTTTTTATTTATTTTTTGTTCCTTTTTTTTCTTCTATAGATATAAAGTTTTTATATTTCTTGATATAGTTAACAAACCGTATCTGAGATTAAGCCACGTTAGTTTTGATTTTGAATCCTTTCATAAGTGCACCTGCTAAAATTCAATTGATTTGATCCAAATAAATGATGAACCAAAATTCAAATAAGATTCAATTAATATTTTTTTTATTTTTATTTTAAATAATATTATTTTTATTCTTTTTTAATTCAAAAAAATCTATGCCAACTCATTGATTCACAGGTTTGTTAGCTCAATTCATGACTTGAATCTTGAGTCAAGTTGTAGATTAAATTGAGTTTTACAATAATATTTATTAGTAAAATATAACTTTAGTAAATTATAATATCAAAGAATATATTCTTTGTTAAATAATAATATAAATTATATTTTAAAATATTACTTACTAGCTTAAACTTGTGTTGAGATATTTTTTTATTATAATAACAAAAAAAATAATTATAAGTTCAAATTTCACTATCTTTATTTTATTTGATAAAATTAAACTTAAAATTTTAAGTTAAATCCTAGGTTAAAATAATGGGTTAGTATAAATTTCAATTTCAAATGATTTTTATTTGAGTCAGTTAAAATTTTTAAGTTAATATAATTATTTAACCATATAAATTTTCTTAGGGTCAAATCCTAAATTATTTTTTATAAAACATATCATTAGGTTATCTAATTAATTAGATGATTAGTTGAAGATGTGGTTAGCAATGAGAATTTCAAGGATTTGCTAACTACTACAGCTGAAAATCTTGTGTTCCTTTATCTGTGCATTCTTATATAATAAACAACTTACGTAAAAGAGTTAACATCTAACAAATCAAATATATGCAGCAAAATTGAAAAATTGTGATGTATTAGGTTGTGGGCATGGCTAGATTCTGGTAAAATTGATTTACTATAATGATTGACCCCATGACCTTAGGTTGCCTGCATTTCTGGATCAATCAGTTTGAGCTATGGTTTCTTCGTCCCATCGAGGAGCACCTAATATTAATTTGATTGAAAAGACCAGAAGCCCCACGTAAAACCAACAATGAAAATGCTAAACATGCACCACGTGCATTTATGCAATTATTCATGTATTGGTTTTTTAGACATTTTATTTTACTATGAATAATTATCTTAAAACTGAGATAAATCTAATTTTAAAAAATAACATTATTGAAATATCAAATTCAACATGATTTGTACAAATTAAAAAATAAATGTAGTTATTAAATCCAACTATTTATTATAAATCTCGAAATTAAAACTTAAATTATGTTGAGATTTTTATTAAACCATATAAAATATTTATTTAGTAAAACTTAATTAAACAAAAAAAATTTTATTATTAATTTAATTCAGACAAAATATATCCAAATAATCAATATAAAAATATATTACTCGATAAATATATAATAAATAAATAAATGAGATGATATTTATATTAAAAAATTCCTTCTCTTTTTTTTTTTGGGCTCAAGAATTCCCCTTGTTGGTCAGGGACTTAATTATAAAAATTAATTATGCTTCGTGGTATATATTTCTTTCTCTAATACATCTTAATTGAAAATGTTTAATAATTAATCAATCAATCCCATTGCTCTCGCAAATACATCATCTTGATAGATTAAAGATTAGTTTAAGTAACCATTTAGGTGGTGGCCAAGTGGTAAAGACTTGGGACTAAGGGGTTTGCTCCCTCTGTGGTTTCAGGTTCGAGTCCTTGGTTGCTTATATGATGGCCACTGGAGGCTTACATGGTCGTTAACTTCAGGGCCTATAGGATTAGTCGTGATACGCGCAAACTGGTCCGGACATCCACGTTAATCTAAAACAAAAAAAGAGATTAGTTTAAGGGAAATATCTATCGCCAACCCCTGGGAACAAAATATATATATAATTCAATTTTACTTTCTTAATTACGATCTAAACTCATAAGCAGATTTCCCTCCGTGCTATATCTATCTATTTGCGTGGACCATTCTTATTGGTCAAGTCTCCTGAAATCAACTTAGCAAATGTTTGACCTACCCTGCCATTAAAAGATGATCATGCATGTGATTATCATAGATACACGTATAGTGTGGTTCACTTTTATACCGAGCACATTTGTTTACGTGTTTTAAAAATAATTTTTTATTTTTAAATTATTATAATATATTAATATCAAAAATAATTTTTTTAAATAAAAAATATTATTTTAATATATTTTCAAGTAAATAATATCTTAATTAAATTGGGAGTTAAACAATAATCCCAGAGGCGGCTGTTTATGTAACCTCCAGATCCAGCAAAAAGATAGGAAGCCATTGATGGTGTCTGAATATATCCTCTGCCATACATGTTTTCCTATTCTTGCCACCCAAGCTAGAATAGACATATGAACATACTTGTTGATCATGACAAGCACCTTAATGAAGCCAAATCCACATTTGATTCTGGGTCTTTTCAAGCGGTTAATGTACAGTTTTTTCTTATGATTAATATGATGTTTATTTTTGTATATTAAAAGAACTTTTTAAAATTTAAAATTTTAATTAATTTTTTATATTTTTAGATTGTTTTGATATGCGGATATTAAAAATAATTTTTTAAAAAATAAAAATAATATTATTTTAATATATTTTCAAATAAAAAATTTTAAGAAATAAATTTTCTTACACAATTCTTACAGACATCTCATGGCTACACCTAGCTAGATGCTTGGACCAAACAGAGTGAAGAATTGTGTTGCACGTAATTTTTGGAGCGATAATAAGGTGGAGAGAAATGGTCGGTTGATCATCATAATACATCTAGTGAAAGGATGAAGACTTTCATGACAAGATAGAGCTACTGTCCACTGCTACGCTAGTGTTTGTCCACGTGATTAGCTAGGAAGAATTAAATTAATGTTTTTTCTATGATATTAATGTATTGATGTAAAAAAATTAAAAAAATATATAATTTCCTCAATATTCAAGCCTATAGAGTATAGACTATAATAGATAGGGGCGAAGGATAAATAATTAATTTCCTCTATCAATTCAGGTTGAAATGTCAGTATATGAATGGTGGGCGACTTTAAGTTATGAAATGGAATCTTGAAAGGGATAAAGAATTTTGTCTCTGTTAATAATTGGCAGTATCCTCCTCACTCCACATGATTTTCATTAGAAAACAAATTTTGATAACAAGTTGCTTACCTTAAAATATAATAAAATAAAGGATATTTCAAGTACTTATCTTAATTTTAAAATCTTAAAAAATTAATAAAAATATATATATAAATTAACTTGAATACTCACAATAAAATAAAAGATGAATAATAATTCATAAAATATAAGACATATTTTAAATTGAAGATTTTTTTGTTATTGTAGTGTATTTAAAAATATAGCTGTGGTTATTTTTTAAAATATTTTTTACTAATAAATATATTAAAATAATATATTTTTTTTTTAAATTATTTTTAATATCAGCATATTAAAATGATATAAAAACATAAAAAAATATTAATTTAAAATAAATAAAATATTTTAATTTTTTTTTAATATTTTTAAAATACAAAAATAAATAAAATTAGTTGCTTTACTTATAAATTGGCGCCAGTTTTTTTTTTATCTATCTTAAGAACATGCATAGGACGTGCATCAGTTTATGTATTCATAAAAATGTTTTTTTTTAAATATACAATTAAAAAAAACAAAATTTATTTAGTATCGAATCAGCTCTTGAAAATATTCAGATTGTTTATTTGAATTTAAAGGAGTGTAAGAAAAAAACAAATAATCATAAATACTATATAACCCTGTTAATCCTTATTTTGATATGGTTAGATTATAATCTCAAATTTTATTTTTATTATTTAATTTACTTTTTAACAGGACTTTCAGGCTCCATGTAACGTATTCTACCCACAGAAAAAAGGGATCCGATGACCTCTGACGTCAAACACGGGAAGAAAGAAAATCTAGGCAAAATTCATCGCCCATGGCCGGGAAGGCAAGCAATTACCTGTGAATAAGAACTGAAAGGATCGGGCAAGGTCCCACTAAAAGGATCAGGCAGTCAATGTTTGATCTGCTAAATAAAACTGAAATAACGTCCTGTCAGTCTACTTGTCCCGGAAATTTCCGGTGCTCTCACACAGCCATAGCGCCGGTCAATCTCCGGGCCGGCTTGGTCTTCATAACAGGGCTGATCGTACCCTTCCTGGTAAAGTAATTAATTCCACACGTACTTGACCACAACATTGGACGGTGGTACTACAGATTTTCTTTGAAAGATTTCTAAATGCAATGCCCATAATCATTATAATTGTGTAATTGTCAATTAATTATTAAATTTCTACTTAATTAGGCCAAGTCATTAGTGTTCTAGGAATATCATCCCATTCAATATGACCGAAAACTGAAAAGATGTAAGAAGCATAATCTCATGGTGACCTCACATTTGCATCATAGTTTAAGCATAAACAAGATTAATTATTATTAATAATAATAGTAAAACGATGCTATTGCAACACTAAATATTGCACATTATATTATTTTCTCATTACATATTACTTTACTACAGGATTGTTGACGAATATTGACTTAAGAAATACACACACACGGGGAAAGCCAGGCATGTGCTTCCACGTCCTGGGGTTTAGAATATTCGTGTTGCGTGGTATATTTGGAGTAATATTTGTTTTTTCAGATGTTTTTAATTTAAAAATATATTAAAATGTTATTTTTTAATTTTAATATATTAAAATGATGTAAAACATAAAAAAAAATTAATTAAAAAAATATTTAGATTTTTTTAAAAAATACTTTTATAATATAAAAATAAATTTTCTAGTATTTTAATAGACATTAGAGAGAGCTAACGATAATAACCATTTCGAACTAGCTAGAGTAAAGGTGAGGAAAGGAACTTAAAAATTGATTAAACTAAAAAAATAAAAAGATAACTGAAGAAACAGAACCATGAAAAAAACAGATTAAAATTTTGAAACAATTGATTGGTTCTATCCGGTTTTTGTTTTATAAACCTGAAACCGAAAAAACCAAACCGAATTGAATCCAAACTGAAAAAACAAAAAAAAACAACACAAACTAAAAAAAAAATCAAACCAAGTCAAATTAAAAAAATCAAGCTAAACCAATTTAAATCAGTTTTTATTCTAAACAACTAAATCGAACTGAAATTAGCCAGTTTAAATTGATTTCAGTTTTTTAAATTTAAATTTAATTATTTTTTTAATAAAAATAAAATCAAACAAAAAATAATCATCCTTAAATTAAAGGCTTGGGTTTTAGATTTGAATTTTCATAAATAATCATGGAATATAATTATGTTTAAAACCTACTAGCAGGGAGTAGCTGATAAGTTAGCTTTATCGTTAGCTAATAATTGAATTAGATAGTAATATAAAATCCCCCATTTTCAAATTAGATAGTAATATTTTTTATAATTAAATTAATAAAATCAAATTTAAGACTATATATTTCTTTAACATGGTATTAACATCTCAAAAACCAAATAATCAAGAGTTTAAATCTTATTATTGTATTTTTAAATTAAATTAATAAAATAAACATAAAATAATGGTGAGTATATGTAAAACCATCCGTTCATATCTAATTTACTATTGTTTCGGAAGGTCATTAGACAAGCATGGCATGGCCATGTGGACAAGGTGAAGATGAATGAATGAATGGTCGGTCCATCAAGTTGGAGACAGCAAGTCTTTTTCTTCAAAAGGATACGGTTGACTAGCTTATAAAATCATCCTATAGAAAGACAAAAGTTAATGTCTAACAAATGAACTATCTGTTTAGGTAAATTTAGGAGTTGTTTTGTCTAAAATAATGTAATGATTTTTTTTATTTATTAATGTGAGTATTTAGTGAATTTGTGATAATCTTAATTAATTTTACTAGCTCTAAAAATAAACGATTATATAAATTTTTTGATTATTATATTAATAACTATAAAATTTAAACTTAAAATTATAAAAAAACAATTTTTTTAATTTCAAACTCTTATCATTAAATTACCTAGTAAATAATTGTGTAATTATTTTCTTTATAAACATGAGTAGAATATCACAAATGATTAGGATATTATAGCTTGTCTAATTTATTCGTATACATGAAACTTACAAAACCAAGTAAATCATCTTGCAAGCAATTTAAAAGTATATTTTATTAATTTTAATATAGTATATTAAAAATATAAATATTATTTTAATATATTTTTAAATAAAAAATATTTTTTTATCATGACACCAAATGGGGTGATCTTTAAAACTAAAACTAACAAGATGAAGGGTGTTAATGGTATAGTTCAAGCATAATTAATTTAGTTTTGGTGCGTTGTCTCAGCTAGAACCTTCTTCTAATTGGGTGTTAATCTCCATGAATTGTGGATTAATGGGGACGATGACGATCTCGTTAAGAAAACACAAGAGAGGTTAAGTGGTCAACAGCGAGTAATACGATGACGTAATAGAGAAATAAGGATAACGAAACGGTTTGGTGCTTTTTCAATGTAAAGTCCAAAATCCTTAATCTCTACGCACCGCCCTTTTGTCGAGTGGATGCCAGCTGTAAACCCAACTTCTCGAGGGAGAATCTTCTTCCTGGTCTTTGTCTGGATATTCTACATGGAAGAATTTTGCCTCTTCTTTTTTATTTTATTTTTGTTCCTTTTTTTCTATAGATATGAAGTTTTTATATTTCTTGATATAGTTAACAAACCGTCTCTGAGATTAAGCCATGTTAGTTTTGGTTTTGAATCTTTTCATAAGTTCACCTGATAAAATTCAATTGATTTGATCCAAATAAATGATCTAATCAAAATTCAAAAAAGATTTAATTAATATTTTTTATTTTAAAAAAATTATTTTTATTCTTTTTTTTATCCAAAAAAATATTATTTTAATAAAAAAAACCCAAATAGATCCAAGCCAACTCGTTGATTCACAGGTTTACTAGCTCAATTCATAACTTGGATCTTGAGTCAAGTTGTAGATTAAATTGAGTTTTACAATAATATTTCTTGGTAAAATATAACTTTAGTAAATTATAACATTCAAAGAATATATTCTTTGTTAAATAATAATATAAATTATATTTTAAAATATCACCTACCAGCTTAAACTCGTGTTGAGATATTTTTTATTATAATAACAAAAATAAATAGTTATGAGTTCGAATCTTGTTATTTTTATTTTATTTTTATCTTATTTGATAAAATTAAACTTAAAATTTTAAGTTAAATCATAGGTTAAAGTGGCGGGTTAGTACAAATTTCAAGTTTAAATGATTTTTATTCAAGTCAGTTAAATTTTTTAAGTTAAGATGATGAATATATAAATTTTTCTAGAGTCAAATCCTAGATTATTTTTTATGAAACATATCATTAGGTTATCTAATTAATTAATTGGATGATTAGTTGAAGATGTGGTTAGCAATGAGAATTTCAAGGATTTGCTAACTACTACAGCTGAAAATCTTGTGTTCCTTTATCTGTGCATTCTTATATAATAAACAACTTACGTAAAAGAGTTAACATCTAACAAATCAAATATATGCATCAAAATTGAAAAATTGTGATGTATTAGGTTGTGGGCATGGCTAGATTCTGGTAAAATTGATTTTATAATCGCAAGTTATCAGCAGTTCGTTTTCTTCAAGGGAAAATGTTTTTAGTGTTGTTTGCCCCGTTATGTCACACATTTCTTTGCCATTGAACGTTCATTACCGTGATCATGCATGGCACTGAATTTAAAGAGATGCATGCCCATGACCTCTTCAAATGTTTAGCAGGAATCTACATGATAAAAAAAAAGATGCAGTCATGCAGCAATCCGAAGGATAAAAAAGAAAAAGAGAGTGCTGCTTTCGGTTCAATACCGTGTGGCAGAAGAGATTGTGGATCGGTTTGTATGCGAGAAGTGATACAATTTGTAAACCCTAGATAACTTGTCAAGATCCTTGAATCGAGGAGAGATGGAAACCGTGTGGAAAACTGGAAATGGAGTGGAAAACGAGAAAGAAGAAACGACTAATGGGGCTAGCCTAATGGGCTGTGGGTTAGATGATGAAACAATGGATGAAACGAGGCAGAGATCATCATGTTAAATGGACCCAGAAGCCCATGTCAAACTCTCTGTTTCTTTCTTACAGAGCTTGCCGAAGAATTGGTCTTTCTTGAACGAAGTTTGGGATTGGAAATGGATACATGCTCGGGAACCAGCATGGAAGACTTAAAGAAAAAGGACTGATACTTTTCTGGTAAATTCATATTCCATTTCTGAAAAAAAAGGTTTCCATAGCCAATTAGAAACTGACTAGAAAGTCGAAAGCTCAAGTTCCTGTCAGAGTTGAGTGCCATTCAAGCATGTACGCAGGTCCGGAGGTTGCTTTATGATTCCAAATCCGAGCATGTTAACCAACTGCAGGAGTTTGGGAACCTTGATGTAAGAAATGGCAGGAGATCATAAAACAAGTTATTCAATATGAACCGACTTTACTAAACCAATGATGACAACAATACAAATAAATACAAACCACAGCAGTGACCCCCAACAAGAAATTGGAAGAGTTCATGCCAATTAATACGAAAGAGAATTTTCCTATGATTTAACAGATTTTATGTGAGAACGAATGTCGAGGCAATCCATCACCGCTTTGTATACATCCCTTGTGCCAATGATGAGAGATCGAAGTATCCTGCGGGCTGAGTTGGAGCAACAGGGAATGCTGGAGGAGGCATAGTTGGATTAGAGTTTGTCATGCCATTGATAGGAGCTACTGGCCCTGGCCTATAAGTGCTGCATATAATTCACAAGAATTAATTTTCAAGTGTCCGAGGCAAACCAGACCTTACAAAACATGCAAGTATCAGACCCATTTAACAGGCATTTTTCTTTGAATGAAAGATTAAAGAATGCCAACATCTATACCTACAACGATAGGTTTTTCAAGACTTTCCAGTTTCATCAGGCTACTTGCGAAAGGTAACTTTACAGCCACATTTTAATGCTATGATGGTCAATGGAATGCATTGCATGCTTCGTAACCAAATCCGAACTTTATTCTGGACTGCATGCTGGGAAATAGGTTGTGTTTCTTCTCCAATCTGTTAGCCATGAAAGATGGGGCCACTGATACTTCAACCGGAGGGCATAACCCTCATTCTGTGGCAACATGATTGTTTTGCTTCAGGTTTTGACCACTCTCAGTGTTGCCTATGTCAACTCTAAACTGTTAACTAGCTGATTTCATCACTTAAAATAACTTGAGAACTTGAATTTGGAAACATAATGCTCTAAGAACCAAACGCAGAAAGATCTATACTTGGGATTTATGCACTAAAAAAGAATTCAGCAATAAATAAATGACTGCACCAGAGTCCTCATTTTCTACCTTGATATTGGAAAATTAATTGAATTCCCTGCTGAATAGGTTTGTTGGCTGCTTCCCATCTGGTGCGAGAAAACAATAATAGATGAGAGATCGAGTTTTAAAATAAAAAGGTATGGGGAAATCACTTCAAAGCTCAACCTGAATATATGTCTGTGGATAAGTGCTTGGCATCACCATCCCAGGAACTTGATAGCCATAGCTTCCCCAACTCTGAGCAGGTAAGTGAATACCATTGGAACTGGGTCTATGTGCATTGGCAGGAACAGTTTGGGATCCACCACCAGTCCTTGCTGCAGCAGTCATGTGGAATTGTTGTTGTTGGGATAACATTGAAAGTTGCTGTTGATGGACGGAAAATGGAGAAACCATACTGGACTGTGCATAATCCACAAACAAAATGGTAAGATGAACATGAATCACTTTTACGCAAGAAAAGGACTAGAAGAAAATTACTAATGGCACAAATGGACTGTTGTCATCAAAGATGCCATAATGCCACCTTCCATATTCCATTTTATCAAATGATATAAAACTAGGGACACTGAAACTTTACTAGCGATCTGTCTTAACAAAAAATTACAAAGACACCTTCACCCCTATTTTCTAGTCAGAACAGCCAATTGTGAAGCTAACATATATGCCATAGATGACCAAAAAATAGTGTTGCTTATAATCCTCTGCCATGATAGCTTTGTGATGCACACTCACACTCACACACAGCTCTTCACAACTTTTTATCATATGATCACCGAATTGAATCTTTTTTCTTCCACAATACCCTGTCCACATTTAATCATGCTTCTAAAATTTTTCAATGCAGACATTTTTTTCACAATACATACCTTGTTGAAGAGGTTCATAGGATCATTATTTGAATCCTTTAGGGGTTTCTCTAAAGGAGGTGAAGTTGAGTTTGGTTGTGTCATGCTTTCAATAAAATTTGATGTAACACTTCTCTCTGGTGTTGATTTTACTTCAGCAGCTGCAAGATTCTTTGACAATTATGGAACTGGGAAACCAGGAAAAAATGGGAAAAGAGCATCTCAATGTCGATAATTTCTTATATAAAATTATCAGGAGCAAAAACTCACCTTTTAAACCGGTCCATCCAATATCATGAGCAGGAGTCGTGGAATTACTCTCCCTAGAATCATCCATGCAAAGCAAATTAAAAAGTTCAGTTGCATAATCAACTTTTGGCGGTGTTACAACTTTAGTTGCACTTTCTTCCTTCTTTTCTAATTCAACTTTTGGGGCTGCTGGTGCTGACTTCCGTACAGGTTCTTGTGGTTTGGTATCACGTGCCGCCTGTTTGCACAGTCTGTTAGTTTAGTTGAATGCAGGGCTAGCAGCCAAAGCAACACATTACCGTGCATGTTAAACAGACATGATGACACACAAGGAAAAGCACGATAGGCCATTCCTCTCCAACTCTACTGCAATTGACTGGTCAGACCTCTAACAATCAGATGGTTCTTCAATTAAACCCCAAATGGAATCAACTGTTCATAACTGTATCAATCCGTTGATAATCGATACAAATTATCTTCCTAATTTTTTTAATCTTTATATATTTTCACGAGATCTCAAGAAATTGGACAAATAGTTGTTTCCCAATACGTCTGCAAAATGTCCCTACCTTCTCAGCACTCAAAATAATAATAATAAAAGAAATGCAACCCCAGTTTAACAACTTGCATCGATTTTAATTATTGCACAAAACTCTTAACAGTAGGGACATGCAAAGCAAAATATATGCGCGCTATAAATACCTTGACATGTGTGTATTATGATTTTCCTTTGTTTGGTTCATACATAATATATACACTTAATTGAAATGGTACTGGAAGGGAGAAGGGAAATGGACTGTTGCATGTGGAAAAAAGGCAAAGAGGAAGCAAAAATGTACCTACCGGTTGAGATGCTTTAACAGGCATTGGAGTGGATGCTTTAACAGGCAGTGGTGTGGAAGCTTTAATAGGAGCCGGAGTGGAGCTTCTCAAAGCAGGATTACTGTCATTTGTAATGGGTGGACGAGTAATTCTTCTCTCCTCAGAACCATGGTTAGTGTCATTCACTCGGCCATGCCCACTACTTCTTGGTTCTGGTCTATAAATTGAGGTCCGCTCTCCACTCACCCTCAAAGGTGATTTGGCTTTTCCATCCCTTGGAACCCATCTCTTCTCTTCATATCTAACATATAACATAAGCATCCTTAAGTTCAACATCAGGTAGAAAACTAATGATATGGACAAAGCAGTGTGAAAAATTCATACTTTGCTCGAATGAAATTCTCGATGCCAACTCTGTCATAATTAGGAGGCAACTCTGCTTCCCAGTAGTTATTTGATCTCTCATTCCCCGTAGCTGTGGAAAACAAGAAACAAAAACCTGATCTCAGATGCAACTTGGAAAAATCAAAAGGTAAACAATTTAGAGAATTAAAAATCATGCTTACATTGGACAAATGCAATCTGCTCTGGAAGCCATGTGTCTAAAGTGGCTGATCTAACCTGTGTCAGGGACATAAAGGAGCTGAATAAGCACATTGTAGATGTATGCATGAATAGTTGCAAACTGAATCTCGGGATGGGCATCACTCTTCACTTGAAAAAAAAGAGAAGATATACATGATTTTAATGGAATAAAATGCTCCACCTTTGATATATGTACTCCAAGACTCCTGTGGATACCTGAACACTGCATGCATATGAAGATTCCTAGATTCACACTAGCCCATCTAGGCCCTCTGTATAGAAAATGAGACAGCATTGCAAATCATAAATCCTCGAACCCATATATTGCAGTATACTACTAAAAAGCCAGTTCCTGATAGGAACATTGGCGTAACAAGAAAAAGGTCAGCACTTTGAAAACCTGCATTGTTTCTTATACACAATATGTACTGCGCTTAGATACCTACTTGCTTTTGCAGTCAGCGCACTCTCGATTCTCCGGTAATTTAAGGAGGCTTTCCAGTATCTGCAATCAAAATAACCACAAAAGAGAATTTCATTTTAAATCACAAGCTAAAGAAAACAGAATCCGAGTTAATAAATCCAAGAAAGTTATCTGTAAGGCCATAATGCCTGCTGTTAAAGAGAAGTTGAAGCAACAATCGCAGAGCTTTGCTTTGGATTTTGCGGAGAACAGTCCACATTATATTTCGAAAATTATCATTGACTTTATTAATTTGTAAGCATCTTACTTTTATCAACTTTTTCAATTTGTAAAAATTATCATTGACTTCTATGCTAATGGCATGAGGCAGGTGGATAGAACACTAACAACTTCAATAAAATAAGAGTCTACAACTGTACAGCAAACTACAACTAATTCCAAATACCACACAACATGGATATGATATCTAACAAAAAAAGAAAAAGAGGAAAGAAACACAGCCCCACAGGTGTTCATTGCACAAAATCCATAATGCAAAAACCAACAACTCAGCAACAGTTGTCTAGTTACAGACAGCATGACCCTTTAATTTTAGTCAGCCTCCGCACGACCATAAACTTTCGACAGCTATGTTATGATTTTTTAAAAAGTTTCTTTCTTTATTGGCTCATTTTTTAGCATACATGATTAACAAAACATTCAATGTAAAAACAATCCAAAAACAAAAGAAACTAAGACAACTCAAAACAGATTTCATTCCATGTTTTTAATTTGAAGAAAAACCAATTCAAATTGTGGAAAAAGAACGTAATTTCAGACAAGTGCAATGAAAAAAACAGATTAAATATAACCATGCCTTTCCTGTAAATGACCAAGACACATAAGATCTAGTAAAACATAAGCAAACCAAATGAACTTTTACTAAAATGAATCTAAAAACAAATACAAGACAGAGACTTTATCTAAGAAAAAAGTTATAATTCCAAACCCAACAAAGAAAAAGAAGCAAGACATCAACACAGAGAGAAAAGAAACTAAAGAAGAGACCTTTCTGTGCTTTGCATTAAGTTCTTTCGAAACATTAGCCTTCTCATTCATGTTTTTGCACTCTCTCTCTAATGAAACAAAAACTTATACTTCTCTTTCTCTCAGAGAACAACTGAATATTTCTTTGTATGGCGGCTTAGAAACCAACAAAGGCCGACAGTACAGGGAGAGGAAGTTAAAAGGTATGGAAGAAGAAGAGGAGAAGCCAAAGTGGGAATCTTTCCTCTCTTTCTCTTTGCTTCGGTTTTTGAATGGAGACCAGCGTGTCCTTGCACGCGTTAAATGGGAACGAACCACTTTTGAGGACACAATCCCTCAATGTCTAGTACTTTTCTAAATCAGCCTTTCTACTTTATTTCTTAACAATTTGACCCTTGTAAGTTGTGGACCTTACTTATGATTTACAGTGAATTTATAGTTTTTATTTGATTTTTTTTATTATTTATATTAAACTACGCATTAGAGCTATACTAAAATTTAACATATACACGAATTCATATTTATTTTTATATAATCTATTAATTATTATATTATAATTATGAAAAACTATCTTATTATAATTAAAAATCCCCAAATCTAAAATGAACTTAATTGGATGAAAAACCTAAAACCACACCCCCCCCCTCATGTCCAAATTTCTATTGATATTTATACAAGTAAATCATGTTTCAAATGACATTTCGTGGAAAATTAAGATTTTTCTTATTTAAAATTAAAATTTTAATATAAATTATTTTAATATCCTAATATTAAAAATGATTTCTTAAAAATAAAAAATAGCTACAGCCTTCTCAAACACCCCCTTGGTAAATGAGAGTGGTTGGGAAAGGCCTAAATTTGATAAAAAAGTTAGAAGTTTAAGGAGGTGAATTGACAAAAAGTCAATTTCTAAGGACCAAACACAATTTTATCCAAGAGGTGGCCGCCCTCTTTTACGTGGCTTGTTCACGCTTGGGTGGGTGGCAATTTGACGCCGCAATTATTCTCCCTCTTCGAAAATGAAAGAGACGCCATGGAGAGGTTTTTCATTTTTTTTTTTTATTCTTCTTTTTAATTGCCATATCCTTGCTCTTTCTTTTTATTTATTTTTTTGGCCTTTTAATTCTCTTATTTTTCCTCTTGGACAGAAGCATGGCCACAACCCAAAATGAAAAACCATGAACCATGCTTGCAAGCAACCTCAAAATAATGGTCTTTCATGTTGTTTGATAATAGAAAAATTAAAGTCTTTATCAAATCTGATTTCTTAATTAGGAGTATCGAGTTCTCCCCACCACTGATTTGAGGTACTACCTAGCATCATTCATTTTGATTTATAGATCGGTAATATTTGTTTTTATTTTTAAAATTGTTTTTGAATATATTTTAAAAATATGTTTGATTTGAAAAAGTTATTAAATTGGTATTTTTTTAGTGTTTATGATGGTTTTGATGTTCTGTTATTAAAAATAAAAAAATTTATTTTAATGTATTTTTAAATTAAAAACATTTTAAAAAAATACTATATATCATAATATTAAATATATATTAAAATTTAATTCATGAATCAAATCAAAACATGAGTTAAATGTTAGATAAATTAGCTCAATTCATAAAAAAAATATAGTTTTGAAGAAATTTTTTTAAAATAAAATAGAATTTTAACTAGTTCATTCTAATCATGGGTTTACTTGTTAAGTTTATTCTATCAATTTTTTTTTTTTAATGTGGTGTGGATAGAATAGAAATCAATTGTGAGGTTAGTAAATTATTTATGAACAATATTACTTTTCAATTTTTCAAATTATTGATGAGGTACTACCCTGGTTGGTGTGCCTAAACCCTTCTTAATCTCTTAACTTCACATTGACAAATAGAAAGAAAGAATTATGGAAGATATAATTAAGCATTTAATTAAACTTGTCATAATATTATTATATCAAGCTTTCTCCTTACTCATGGAGAATCAAAGCTAGGTCAATCATAGCTATCATGATAATGCATAGTGTTTTTTTAAATTATTTTTTAATTAAAAATATATTAAAATATTTTTTTTATAATTGTTATTTATTTCTAACATTCATATGGTGAAATAATAATAATAATAAAATATCTAAAATATTAATTTAATATTTTTTAAATAAAAAATTATTTAAAATACTCTTTGAAAAATAAAAAATATGACATTATTTTTTTTTTTTATAAAAAAACTCAAAATTAGAAAACAAGTAAAATAGCTTTAATGATGTTGTTATGGATAAATACAGTAGATTCTTTTATAGCTATTTTGAATAAAATAGCTATACTAGTATTGTTTTAATTTTTTTTTTATCTAATTAAACTCACTCAACTAAGATGATTTATGATATAATTATTTTACCTAAATTTTATTCAAATTATATCATGATAAATATTAAAAAAATAAAAATAAAAAGCTATAATAATATTGTTTTGGATAAAAACAATATATTGATTTGACCCGACAATTTATAAATCAACCCAACAGCTCAATAACTCGAATCCTTTTCCAACTAGGACCACGACCATGGTGGCCATTCAACACAAAGTTGCATGGAAATCATCATCTTTTTGACAAATTGTGATTGTCCATTTTCTCTAAGGATCCACAGAATTATATTGTAATCCTTGATGGACATTAGTTAGATCAAATCCCACTGATTGGATTCTAATTAGATTTTCCATTAATAATGCAAATGTGAATTATGTGGACAAGATGCCTGCTCCCTTCCAAGTTCTGTTCTTGAAAACCTAAAGCCGAAAGTTCTTGGTGTCAACTGTCACATTCTGGATTTTCATTTGTATGTTACAACTTACTGTGTGTAGAAATTGGAAAAAAAAGAGGTTCTTGTAAATGGACAAAACTTAGAATCTCAAAAAGTTGATTGAATATTTGCCCATCAATGCCCGCAGGCCTTATCAGACCAGTTTTTCTTGATTTTGTTACCTCTGTTCAACTACCATCAATTAGCACAGAAGAAAATGAAAATGATAGAGATGCATGATGTTCTTAGCACTAGCTAGGGGCTTCACCATTAGTCAAGGCAGCTTCAACTAGACCTGAAATCACTAGCTCAACTAGACTAAACCACCCTGATTAAGATAAGCTTGAGCTTACACATGCATAATGTACACTTGAGCATGAGTCAATTGGGTTATCTGGGCCACCATCGCTAGCTGTTAGGAATCATGCCACTTCAGAATTGACTTCAATTACAAATACAATAAGACGTTATCGGTACTGGTTCAACAGAACAATCATTCCATAGTATTTAGATTAGAATATTCAATCATAGACAAAGCTTGTAAGAGAAAAAAACTAGAGCTGTGCTGTGATAATTGGATGGTATAAACAATATGCTTTGAAAGTTCAGAAGAACCCCACCTTGATGGGCAATTTGAACGCAATGGAAGTTGTTAGATGACTTGTGTCAGATGACATTGTAATGGAGGTTTCTTGAGCTCAAGGTGTAATTTTTGTCTTTCTGAACCCAAAAAAGAGGAGTCGGAGTTCTCCAAGAAGTGTCTAATTGTCTATCACAAGACATGGTGCAGGAAGCTCAACTGCAATTCAATATCCAATATTTGCGGGGTATTGTAGGCATGATTAAAGGCCTTCATAAGGAAGAAGACCAACAGTAGCGTTTTTCCAACTGCTCTTGTCTTGGCGCCACCAATCTCAAACAGAAATCCTTCACAATGTTTCCAACCAGTATTAGCTCAGAAATCAAAGCCAATTTTGGTTTCGAAAAGCTGTCTACAGTTAAGAATCTTGTGCAATCTGAAAAGTTTCAACAGCTCAATCATTGAGATTAAGATAAAATGGCAAGTCCCAGGTGCCCAATGAGTTTGTTGTAGTACAAGTTTGAATAAATCAAAGTGCCCATTTTCATCTCTGTTGTCAGCCTCGCTTTCAAACAAACCTACTCGCAGGCTGTCTCAAAGTTATATTGCATTAAAGAGAACCAAGAAAGCATGTGAGACCAGATACAGTATCGACATTTTACTAGAATTAGTTTCTGTGGTAGGCAGAAGAAAACTTTATTTATGAAAATGAGCAAATTTGTCCATAACAGACAACACAGCAACATTGCCATGAGAGAAATGGGAGAAAAAAGGGCACAACATAATTAACAAAGGTAGACACTTCATACTCCATTAAAGTATAGAGCAGACCTATGGAAGTGCATTTTCTAGCATGTGCCCTCCATGGTCTAGAATTCCGGTCATATCATTCACTTTTCTTAAGCATCTTTGTATCAACTTCTCCACTATAAGGTGCAACATGGTATGCATACCGTTGGAGAACAGAGAAGACAACCATCTCCAAAATTACCAAGACATTCTGATAAGCTTCTTCAAGGTGCTCCACATCCAACCAAAAATGATTAGGCCGAATGATGCCCATCGAAACAAGCATGTCAAGCACTATTCCCTGCACATGGTTAAAAAAAGGCCTTCATGGACAAGCGATGGCATTCATGTGCTGTTAAATAACACAGGTGAAAGGACACCATAAATAAAACTGGGCAAGACAAAAGCAGGGAAAGGGAGAAAGACAGAAGGAAGTTGCAATCCTCTGTGATCTGGAGATGCATATACAGTCTACACAAAAACCTACATATAGTTAGACACTTATAGCCACAGCTATAACCCCCTGATCTGTTCTAGAGAACAAGTTAACCCACTTCCTCAGTTCTGGAACTCTGATTAGACAGTCCAAATGATTAGCGGTGATTTAAAAAGCATTTACAATGAGTTTCCCGAAGGCATTCTATAGGCCCATAAAACTACAAAATGCATTAGTTATACTGCACAGCTCTATTTCAAGGCCTTTGAAGAATCTCCAAATGGAATTTAATCAAATATGCATGGCCCTGATCTCAAATTTAAAGGCACAAGCAAACAAGCCACAGCCATCTTTTTTCAGTTACTTATCCATATCGAAAGCACTAATCTGATATATTCGAGCCAATTAAAATCTGAACCACTCACACCAAATATCTCAATAAAACTTGAATCCGAACCATCTCAAAGCAAAAGATTTAGCTAGCATATAGAGTAGCTTCCCATTAGAATGGTTCTGTTTTAAGTGACTTGCAGAGGCCCACCTATTTTCTTCTTAAATAAATCGTGAAAATGATATTTGCACAAGGTGCCATAATCTTCAAAGATTGTAGAATTCCTTTTGATCGGATTAACCTAGATATTCTCCCTGTCTATCCTATCTGGGATGAGGGAGATTTGGTTGGTTTGCTTCAGGTTGTTAGGTCTCCTTTTGTGCCCTTGGAGCCCTTGAGGGCTTGGTTTGCACCTTTGGCTTGAGAACACACACCCAACCTTTGCACAACAAAGCAGGAGGGAGAGAGAAAGATGAACAGGAAGCAGAATGAGTACGGGGAGGATACTTACCTGCCAAAAGCAAAAGAAGACAACCCCTTTGATGCATAAGAACTTTGCAAGAGGCTTGTGTGGTGCCAACTCTTTTGCAAATACATGGTAAAACACTAGCAGAGAATACAAAGCCAGTGAAACGGAAATGTTGAGGATAATGGTGAATATCCAACTCAACCAATTCGGGTAAATGCCAAGCATTTGCAGAGTTATCATCAAGATCGAACATGTTGGGCGAATGATGACAAATTGCCATGTCCAGTTTTTGAGCACTACTAAATTACGGTGGTCTAGCCGCACCGTGTGAGGCTGCATTTTATATAAACGTAATGTGCTTAAAAACTTGGATAGACAAGTCAATGGTAGCATTCCTCTCATGTAACTGTTATATATTATAAATTATAAACAGGAAATAAACTGCAGAAATCATTTCCATACCACAAAAAGTGTCATTGGGAAGGCATGGTGAATTTCTCTTCCTTTGACCTCATCAGGCACAATATTTTTGCTAATGGATATTTTCAGGTAACTATACAGCAATGACAAGAACTTGGCAATTACCTGAGAGTAGAAATGAGAAACTAGAACTGTTGTCATAAGCGAAAGGAGCCACAAATCAAAGTTAAATCACAATTATTGCATTGAAAACTCACCAAGGCCTCATAACATTCCTTAACTGAATCCAAAAAAGTGAAGAATGCTTCACTCCCCTGGAAATTCAACAAACCCACAAAGGAATCAACAGCATATATGGGAGCCATTAGGATAATAATTATTATGGCCTTCTGTTCCTTTGGATTTTTCCAGTAAAACAGATGCTGTGATAGGAGCTGCACTGTAAAGAGCAGTGTAAGCAGCACACAGAACGCGCACCCTAAAAGGGTAATCTGTCCACGATCCATATTGCTGAAATCCATGATTAAACAGCTAACTGAGAAGCAAAAATCCACAAAAGAACATCAGCAAACCATCAGAACCTTTATTACCAGTTCTCAGTGGTAGGAATAAATGCAGCAAATGCTACTTTAACAGATCAAAGTCAGATAATAAAAGGAGAAACAATAAGTTAAATTCTAAAGCAATTGCAAGGTGGCAAATGGTGATAGCAGAAGCAATCAACTACTATTCCTCTATACTGCACATTCAGATCTGCAACTGGAAAACATCAATTTAGGATATATCAGTGGATGATAAATGTGTGAGCTTTACTGATGCATCAAACTTAGGGTAACATACATATCCGTGCATATATGCACATGTAAATAGGCACACAAGTATCAAGATTTACAGTAAACAGTTACAGATTTGCCGATGATGGCACATCCGAAATGCAATCCTCTAGTTTCAGAAGAAAAATTCAGCTATCTAATATACGAACAAAATTTTAGAAGCAACTGAAGCCCGTCACGAAAATAAATCCTTTAAAAAACAAAGCAATAACCCAACACAATTACCAAAGTTTGGCTTGCTTGTATGTTCCTTTTGAGATAATGAATTCAGAGATATATTGGGAACTTCATCAATCTATAACTGTGGCAGTAATGCATACGCATGCACATATATGCAGATGCAAATAGGCACACATGTATCAACATTTTTACGTTAACATTTTCAGGGTCATTAATAATGGCAGGTATAAAATGTCATGAAGCACAACTACTGATTAATCCCATGATGCCGCAGCAATCTAATCCTCTTAATCAAACCATTAGCTACATTCTAGTAAGATCCAAAGCAACCATTTCAAGAAGATACCAACCTCAGTGTAATCTTAAGAGAACTGAGCAATATAAAGTTTGTGGGGTTCCTTTAACGTAGAAAAAAGAAACACTTACAGGACCAAGAAGATGAAGTGAGACTGAGATTTTCCTGATTGAGTTTTTCTGTCTTCTTTTCCTGCTTCTCTGGGATACTGTAAGAGAACCCCCTATATATTTTTGAAGATACAATGATTGGAGTTAAACTAAACCATAAATCACTGTTCCAAGCGAATGATCGCATATGACCGGTTAAAAAAAATCCACGTTTTGTTTCTTTAATTATTTCACAAACTTAGAGCGTGATGGGAAGTAATAAATAAGGCCAATCAAGATCAAGATTTTGCCTCCAGTCAGTTCTCGACACCTAGCACAGTCTGCGAGTCCATGTTCTCGTGTTTTTGATTCGCGATAAAAAGGACAAACGGGAGAGATTTCTTTCGTTTTCACTATTTTTGTTTTTATCTTTCTGTGGTGAAGAAGGGCTAAGGACCTGTTTCAAAGGAAACTGGGAATTAAAGAGGACTGGTGGATCGTCAGAGACGAAACTGTTAGTCAACATATGGTTGTTGAGCCATAATTTAGTTTTTATTTGATACTCTAATTTAGTTTTTATTTGATACTCTGGCGATGAAAATTTTTAAAATATATTTTAAAATTTTTAAAATTATTTTTAATATTAATACATTAAAACTATTAAAAAACACTAAAAAATATTAATTTAATATTTTTTCATACCAAGCATAATTTTAAAAATCTTCTAAAAGCAATTTTAACAACACTTTAAAACAGGGATTAAGTGAATTTTGTAAGTTGATTTGTAGGTTCGGGATCAACCCCAAGTCTGATTTAAATTTTTTATTTGAAACAGTATTATTTAAACTAAAAAAAATATTTTTAATCAGAACTCGAGATTTTATGGTATTTAAAGAGTAATTAGTGATATATTATTAATTATTTTTTAGTTTATTTTTTAAAAAATAGATAGGGAGAAAGAAATTTTAGGCTGAGATAATTTTATAATTTTTGATGAATTATGAATTTTATCATCTCTTTTGTCTTTGTACGTGTTTTATTAAATAAATTAAAAAAATAATTAATAAAATATCAATAGATATTTGTTAGGAGTATTAAATTCCTGACAAATCCAAGGTCAGTTGTCGGGCCAGGCCAATGGCCGACACTCCAGTCGTCTAGGCTGGAGAGAGAATGTATAGAGATTTGCATGCGGAGATTGCTGGAGAGAGAATGCATGGAGATTTGTACGGGGAATATTTGTGCATGGGAGGCTTTCGCATGGCTGGAGAGAGAAATTTTAAAAACTCTAGTTGGAATACGCCAAACACCCCCTTAATTTTTGAACACTCATGAACGTGGACAACCCACCTAGCCTTTGGCGCTATAACACACCGTCAATCGAAACTGCCAAAAGCAAGAAACAGGGCAATCTCGCATGTCGCCGCTCAAGAACTTCCAAAATGTCTCTTTCTCATCAATTTCTTTATCGTCTCATTGTATCCTCTTTCGAAAAAACTCTCTTCCTTTCACAATCATCGCTGGACAAAACAAAGCTTTGTAAATGCCGTTTGGATAATCATGAACGTACAAGATTCTCCTCCTTAAAAAACGTTCTTTACTTATTCCTCCTTTTCAGTTCAAAAAAATGAAAGGAAACAAACAAAACCCAGAATCTATATCTTCCTTTCTTGGTAATGTTCCTCTTTACATTGCTCGATCACTTTAAGGAGCAAAAGTGGTTCACTTCTCCTAGTTCCATAGTTTTATGACCAGTGGTATTATGGGATGCAAGAGTTCTTGTTTAGCATTGGTTTTGCTTGTTGTTTTAGTTTTTCAATGTTTTTGGGTTGAAAGAGTGTGGTGTGTTACAGTGACGTATGATCACAAAGCTCTGGTGATTGATGGAAAGAGAAGGGTTTTGCAGTCTGGTTCTATTCATTATCCTCGAACCACTCCTGAGGTGGGTTCTTGGTATTTTCTCAATTGCATGTGTGCTGTTTTGAGTGGTTTCGTTGGTCATATGATGTTGTAACGTGTGATAAAATGTAATGTGTTTGTCGGAGACGGGATTTCAGGTGTGGCCAGAAATTATTAGGAAATCAAAGGAAGGGGGGCTGGATGTGATTGAGACTTACGTGTTTTGGAACTATCATGAGCCTGTGAGAGGACAGGTAATGTGCTAGCCCTTGAGTTTGTTTCGTGAATTTAATGCATTATTTTTTTTGGATTAATTTAATGCATTATTAGATGGATAGGAAGTGTGATCGGTTATACAGAATGATGATTTTAGTCAGTAGTCTGCATGCATGTTTCAGTGTTTGTTTAGTAGCAATTGTGTGCCTGTTGATTGTTTTGAAATTTGGGACAACTGGTTATTGATTCTATTGTCTTAATTTGTCGGGGGTGTTGATGATTTCTTTGGTTTTTACAGTACTACTTTGGAGGCCGGTTTGATTTAGTGCGGTTTGTGAAAACGGTTCAGGAAGCTGGTCTTTTTGTTCATCTGAGGATTGGCCCATATGCCTGTGCTGAATGGAATTATGGGTCTGTTTCTGATTCAATTCCCCTCTTTCAGTCTTAACACTCCTCCTTTTCTGTTTCCACACTTTGTATGCCTCTCTATTCCTTATTTATTTTAACAAATTAGAAAGTTTGAAAGCGTGTTTGTGCTGCTGCATTTCATCAATGTGCTGCATAATGTCTGTACACTACATAGACAATGACCATAAGGCTCCTCATGATACAGGATAATTGTCAAGAAACATCATCATAAGTAATCTGCTCCAAAATTATTCAGGCAGTTTCTTTCTAGTTTAGCATCAATATTATTTTTGAGTTCCCTTAATTTATTATGACAGGGGTTTCCCACTTTGGTTACATTTCATTCCTGGGGTTCAGTTTCGAACAAGTAATGATATATTTAAGGTACATTATTATCTTGATGATGATGTTGATGATGCATTTAATAGTAATAATGTTACTGCTGCTGATTAGTTTAATCTTTTCCAATAAGTTACATGATGCATCATTGTCCCTGCAGAATGCAATGAAGAGTTTTCTGACAAAAATTGTCGATCTAATGAAGGATGAAAATCTTTTTGCATCACAAGGAGGACCAATCATTCTTGCTCAGGTGGTTGACCAATATTCTATTTCTATTTATTAATTGTAGAAACTTAGAATCATAATTTTTCATTCTACAAAAGACATGTACTGTCTTTGTGAATATCCTGCTCTGTGTGAGGACTTTTGACACTTCTTAGATCTTAATCTTTTCTTGGTTTCTAGTTGAAAATTCTTTCAGGACGCGCTATTGTTAAGCTCAGACATATGTATAAGTTAGCCACTTCTGTTTATGAAATCAGCACTATATTATGTTGTGCAACAAGAAAGTCTTGTTGATTTCATGTCCCGCGTGTGCTGTGACAGGTTGAGAATGAATATGGAAATGTTCAATGGGCATATGGTGTTGGTGGAGAATTATATGTCAAATGGGCTGCTGAAACTGCTATTAGTCTGAACACAACTGTACCTTGGGTGATGTGCGTACAAGAAGATGCTCCTGATCCAGTTGTATGATTAAATTGATAACAAATCCCCTTTTTTTTTTTTTTTTTTTTCTGCAGGTGTATTTTGAACAGCTTATAGCAACTTCGGACTATAACATGCTTTGTATTTGTTCTTGCTCGTGTGTTTATCATTTCATTGCAGATAAACACATGCAATGGATTTTACTGTGACCAGTTTACCCCAAATTCCCCTTCCAAACCAAAAATGTGGACTGAGAACTATAGTGGATGGTAATAATCCAGAGCTGATTTAGCTTAATTGTTTCCTTGTGAGAGAAGATCAAGAATGATTCAAGGCTCTGGTTATTCAGAGAAGTCTGAAGAATAAGATGTCCTATGTCCTATTCAACGTTGCAGGTTTCTTGCATTTGGCTATGCAGTTCCTTATCGACCTGTTGAGGACCTAGCATTCGCTGTTGCACGATTTTTTGAGTATGGAGGTTCTTTTCAAAACTATTATATGGTGAGGCCGTAATATGTTCTGCTTCTCCTATTCTGTTTTTTACATTAAGCGAACCTAATGTCATAACACAGCTATGCACCTCTCATTTCCATTTCTCTCCTCTGTGCTGATATTTATTTGCAGTATTTTGGTGGAACCAACTTTGGACGAACTGCGGGAGGTCCTTTGGTTGCAACAAGCTATGATTACGATGCCCCGATAGATGAATATGGTAAAATTTTTGAAAATGGATATACTGATTTATCTCAGCTTAAAAAGATCCCTAAGTCGATGCACCCCCAAGTAAATTATTCCATTTAACCAGTAAATCAATCTGCTGAGCTACAATCTTATCATTGTCTTTGCACACAGTAGATACATTGGTCCTGTGCAAGAGTCACTTTCATGGTCACCTTTTTCAGTTCACTGTAATCTGCATCATCACCATGATGTTTCTGACCATTTTAGGATAGAATTAAGTCAATTGGCATATACTTTGCAGTTGACCTGTGTTAGTGATAAGAATCCTTTTAATTACATCTCTTGTCTAATTATATCAGAATCATATTTTTTTTAGCGCTTTGCAAGGCAATATTTATCCGAGATAAAGCTGTAGTTTCAAACTGATACAGAATACCTCGTGGCTGTTTATCTAATGCAGGTTTTATTAGACAGCCAAAGTGGGGCCACTTACGTGATTTGCACAGTGCAATAAAGCAGTGTGAAGAATATTTGGTCAGCTCAGATCCAGTTCACCAGCAGCTAGGCAACAAGTTAGAGGTATGCTGGATGTAATACATGAGTACCTTCTCCATCAAGATTGAATCACCAGAGCTTCCCAAAACCCTGAATTTAGCTTGCTTACACACACACACACACACACACACTTATGTTTATGACTAATTTAGTTAGAAAATTTGTTTCAATTCTTACTCCACGGACCCCAATGGCTGCTTTTGTTACCTACCTCATTGAAAATTCATATTCTGTTAATGCTCTGCTGTTTTAGATGACAGGCTTGGTGTTGTCCACACAAGTCTCCATTTCTTTGGAAACCAGCTTCTGATATATTTCGGTCAATTTGACGACTAAACAATACATAAGACATTGTTGGGATAATCTTTGTTGCCAAGATGCTGTCCTTGATTCAGGACTAAGGAACAAAATTTTTTGCTTATATTAAAGCTGATAAGTTGTTGACAAATCCTGCTTTTAGTGCTTCCCATTGCAATTTTAGCAATGACATGCTTATGTTTTCTACATGCCTTTCCCTAATGCATTATGCAACTCATGCTTTAAGATTCTCACGCTATATGATGCCATTAATAGGCTTTCTTTATTGGTTTCGTGCATTTTGCACTGACCGTTTTCGTTTGTTTCATCAGGCACATGTCTACTATAAGCATTCCAATGATTGTGCAGCCTTTCTTGCCAATTATGACAGTGGTTCAGATGCAAATGTCACATTTAATGGCAACACGTATTTTCTTCCCGCATGGTCTGTGAGCATACTTGCAGATTGCAAGAATGTCATTTTTAACACGGTGAAGGTACTCACTGAAAGATTATAAATGACTAAAGACTAAATGGAAGTGACTATATGCTCATTGTCCTCTTAGCTAATTACAAAATTCTTTTGCTGGTACATAGGAAAATGAAAAATTTGCGTGGTGATTATGTGACTGTATTGATAAATGTAGCAATCATTCATACAAATTTATAGGCAAAAGACATGCTTGAATTCCGCAGCAATTCATTTCTCGCAACCTTCTTTGTATTGAAGGTTGTTACGCAAAGACATATAGGAGATGCTTTGTTTTCCCGCTCCACCACTATTGATGGAAATTTAAGGGCGGCATCACCATGGAGTTGGTATAAAGAAGAAGTGGGTATTTGGGGTAACTACTCTTTTACAAAGCCAGGTTTACTGGAGCAGATCAATACAACAAAAGATACCAGTGATTTTCTATGGTACTCAACCAGGTAATTCATCCGGCCTTCATCATTAATATTGTTGGTTCTTGTGCGGACGAGTAATTGATTAGAGCTAGTTAACTTGCAAAACTTGGATGATCAGTTAAATTTATTCTTTTCGAAATCAAATGTTTCTACCAACCTTTTTGTTTTTTGTTCAGATGGTAAGTGATTTAATGAACTAAGCAGGCCTCTGATTTATGTTTTTGTTTCCTTTCAGACATCATTTGAATCTATGCTGTATTTAGTCTTTTCTGAAGAAGACTGGTGCCTTTTTTCACGACCGTTTACCCATACTAACTTCTACTTTTCTCATGACTCTTTAATTTTGGTTTTCCTTCTCCTTCGGGCTTTGCTTCACCATATTGGCAGTCTTTATGTGGAAGCTGGACAAGACAAAGAACACTTTTTGAATATTGGGAGTTTGGGGCATGCAGCACTTGTTTTTGTCAACAAGAGATTTGTAGGTAAGTATGCTAGTAGCTAACCGACTTGATTTTGCACTATGTGACTGTTGTCTCTATTATGCTAATTCATATTGAAATTTTGTTATGGATTTTTTTTTTCCAATTGATTTAAATTTTTTGTTCAGGATGCAAGTCTTCCCCAGTTTTGATTGGTTTTAATTTCTGTATTGGAAGCTTCACTTTGCCCTTTTTCTTCATTCTTCATGACTCTAATCTGTTTTTAGCTGCTGTTTCATCATATTTTCAGCCAGCATTCTTACATCTTCAGTTTCTCTGATTGCTTATCTATTGTCATCATTTCACATGGAATCATCTTGAATTACAGTGTTCCAATGTTAGCTAATTGCCTACGGGTACATTATCAGCCATTCTGATAAATAATTTTCAAAGCCATTCGTTGCTGCTTTGCCTGTTGTGTCTATGAGTTAATATGATTAGTGGTGCAAATTGCATATTGGATACACTTCAGCTTTCGGATATGGTAATCATGATGATGCAAGCTTCTCACTCACTCAGAAAATTAGTCTTGAAGAAGGAAATAACACACTGGATGTTTTAAGCATGTTGATTGGTGTACAGGTAATGACAGATTCATTTACATTCCAAGTAGATTGTACTGATGTGTGAACACAAGCACCATCTGATCAGTTTTAAATGTTTTCTGCAAGTCGATATGCGTTGGCACAAAATCAGTACTGTACTTTTTCGCAATAAACTCCATGAGTGTTGGACAATTTAGCTCTTCTTTCTGCCCAGCTATGACCCATACGAAAATCTCTTGGCTAGGGGTCTGTAAGCGGGTGGCCTACCCTCATATATTTCCTTCTCTTTATAAGAGTTTGCCAACCTTAATATATGAACATGTAGCTGCACGTGCACATGCTTCTTGTTCAAGTGTCTGCCTTAAGCTTATGTTATTTGTCAACTCTTGTTCATAAATCATTCCTTTTCCCTCATAATCTAAGGGAAAGTTCTACATTCCTGGTCCGTGTGTCATTTTGTTATTTGATGATTTTTTTTTCAAGTTCTTAACGAAGTATCAATACAAGCCACTTAAACATGCATAGTGATGGGACACCGGACCCGAAATATTATTTATGCACGCGAATGATCATAGACGATGGAGGATAGCCTAAACAATTGAGAGATTGGGCTTTAACTTATGTTTTGGGTTTAATTTATGTGAACTTTTAGTTGAGTTTTATTAATTTGGCTTTATTTGTTGGGTTTGATTTAATTATTGTTGGGTATTTTATGTAGTGGGCCATAAGCCCAATCACTTATTGTAGTTAGGGTTTTAGTATAAATACCCTACTTTTCTAAATATTAAGGACTTTTTGATGATTATTGAAAAATATTGCAGATTTTGCATATCTCCAATCCCCTTTCT
>NW_011499962.1:293734-293957 GCF_000495115.2 Populus euphratica | reverse complement strand
TTTCTTACAATTAAACGGTCTATAATGTTTATATTAAACCCTAAATCGGTTTGATCTAAAAAAAAAATAAAAAAAAAATCCCTATTCAAAACCCTACTGTTCTGATTAGAAAACCTACTGTTCACTGTTCAAATCACTCTAGTGTCATCCTCTCCTTGGCATCAACAGATCTTGATCTACCACCGCCCCCAGTGTCGTCGCCCTCCACCGCCAGCCACAGGCA
>NW_011499962.1:273692-290917 GCF_000495115.2 Populus euphratica | reverse complement strand
CGGACCCGAAATATTATTTATGCACGCGAATGATCATAGACGATGGAGGATAACCCAAACAATTGAGAGATTGGGCCTTAACTTATGTTTTGGGTTTAATTTATGTGAACTTTTAGTTGAGTTTTATTAATTTGGCTTTATTTGTTGGGTTTGATTTAATTATTGTTGGGTATTTTATGTAGTGGGCCATAAGCCCAATCACTTATTCTAGTTAGGGTTTTAGTATAAATACCCTACTTTTCTAAATATTAAGGACTTTTTGATGATTATTGAAAAATATTGCAGATTTTGCATATCTCCAATCCCCTTTCTCCTTTTTCTTTGCTTTCTCTTCTTGCTTTTTCTCTAAAAGCTTCTTTCTATTCCCGGTTTTAATTCTTTTGGTTTGTTGTTTCGCATCACATAGAATCTCACTGCTCTTGCTACTCCTCTAGTAGTATACGATGCTTCGTGTGTTTAAACTACCCGGTCCTTGGAGCAACAAACCTGTCTCTAGTTATTTTAAGCTATCTTTGATGCCTGTTACTAACATCTCTAATGTTTTTTCTGTGCATCAGAACTACGGACCATGGTTTGATGTTCAAGGAGCTGGAATTCATTCTGTTTTTCTTGTTGACTTGCACAAGAGCAAGAGAGATCTCTCTTCTGGGAAATGGACCTACCAGGTTAAAATACATCTTATATATCAGCTTGACTTGGAAAGATTCTGTCCTATATAGAGTTTTCTTTAATCTATCTATATGAAGCTCTGCCAAACGAAGTTCAATTTCAAGACATCACAAGTTAACTGTCTTTTTTCTGAGAAAAAGAAATTAAAAAACCAAGCCCTTGCGCTGAGACTCCCCCACCCTCCATGCAAGAGAACACTTCACTCCTGTTAATCACCAAGAAGATTTCAACTTTACCTGCCTTAAACATTTTCTCCTCTCCAGGTGGGACTTGAAGGGGAATACCTTGGACTGGATAACGTCAGTCTCGCAAATAGTTCATTGTGGAGTCAGGGGACTTCTCTACCTGTTAATAAGAGCTTAATATGGTACAAGGTAAGTGGATACATTCAACCGTCGAAGGTATCAGTTCATTAATTTTTAAAGAGTAAGTGTATAATGCATATGTTTCAAGAATTGGTTGATGAAAGATTTCTCTTATATTTCTCATACTTGGCACTGGCTGCAGTTAAGCCGTCATTCTTGTTTCTCGATCCTTTTTATGGCTTTATAGGTTTGATAATTCCCTTCTTTTTCACATATCAAGCACCTCTATGGTTTAACATTCATGGATGTTTGAACGCCTTGACAGTTCTTGTTAAGTGCTGATAGAATGTGGCTGGACTGGAAAAACGTAGATTGCCGTTGTCATTTTTCCTTGATGATTTGCCCATCATGAAAATGAAGTTTCTGTGTTGTAGATATGTGATGAGAAACTACTATTGATGAAGAAAAATTGTGAAACAGTTGAATCAAACTCGGGGGGTTTTTTATGTATTAGGAGCTTGAATTTACAAGCTACAACTTTTGTTCAGTTCTATCAATAATGAACTGTATGGTGCCAGTTAAATAAAGCACAAATTTCAAATCAGGCCCTGCCCTTCTCCAGTCACTAGTTGAAGCTACTTTTTCCTTTGAGTTCACCACCGGACTACTGCATCCTTTTTTTGGTTTTTGCTTTCATTCTTAGGCTACAATCCTTGCTCCTGAAGGGAACGGTCCCCTTGCCTTAAATCTAGCAAGCATGGGGAAGGGCCAGGCATGGATTAACGGACAAAGCATAGGACGATATTGGTCCGCCTATCTCTCGCCATTAACCGGTTGCACCGACAATTGTGATTACAGAGGAGCTTACAATTCATTTAAATGCCAAAAGAAATGTGGTCAACCTGCTCAAACACTGTAAGTGTAATACTCAGAGTGGTTGCTTTATATGAATACAATAAGACTAGCAAAATAGATTCCTTTTATGAGAACCAAGATCATAGGTTCAATTCTTTTGTTCTGCGAATGCTTTTCCATGTATTTTATCTAATGTTCATTTTATTGCACTTACAAGTTACATCATAACTAAAACATAATTACAAATGATTTCATCATTTGTAAGTAATTTATCTCATTGCTCAGGTATCATATTCCACGCACTTGGGTTCATCCTGGTGAGAACCTACTGGTCCTACATGAAGAACTTGGAGGTGACCCTTCACAGATTTCTCTGCTCACACGAACTGGCCAAGATATATGCTCTATTGTATCAGAAGATGATCCTCCACCAGTTGATTCCTGGAAACCAAACTTAGAGTTCATGTCTCAAACTCCAGAAGTTCGACTGACCTGTGAACATGGATGGCACATTGCTGCTATCAACTTTGCAAGCTTTGGAACTCCTGAAGGAAAATGTGGAACGTTCACTCCAGGGAATTGTCATGCTGACATGTTAACAATTGTGCAGAAGGTAATAAACACTTACTTCGCAGCATAATCTAAAACTCTTGGATCTCACATGGACCTGCTGAGTTGAGTATAATTCTATCATGACCCCATGTTTGCTACCTGGGTCTAGTTTCTGTCTCAGTTCTCCAAGCATTTAATCTTGGCTTGCATGAGTCACATATTTCAGAAGCTATCCTAACAGTAATTGCCACTATTGGCTCCTCATTGTGTTGAAGACTTAAGAGGAATGTTATCTGAAAGATAATTTCAATTCTTGCGCATTGCATTAAATGTTGAAGGATGACATTCTGACAGAGACAAGCCTGAGTTTTGTATCTTGCCTTGTCAACTCCCAAATTGTTACATACTCGGGTTTGGTTTTCCAATCACAGTGCATTTGCTATCAATCTCATAAAATGATTGTATACACAACTGGGTTGCCAAGCGCATTCTCTTATTCAATCAAATTTATTGTATCATGTGAAATCTGGATATTATTTTGAGGGTTAGAAGGATTGAGGCTTAATGGGTCACTGTTTCGTTGAAATGCCTTCTTGGAATTCTTTATAGCAACCTTTTCTTAGGCCATGCTATTACTGGTTATCTGGTTATTATTCTACTATTAATCATAGCACCTTGCTATTTTGGACTTGTGAAATAAATTTTTCCTCCATCAATGGTTGTATCTTACTCATAGCACCTTCCTCCTGCTTCTCTTCATCTATTACACGTTTGAATGATAATTACAGGCTTGCATTGGCCATGAAGGATGTTCCATTCCTATATCAGCAGCTAAACTTGGTGACCCCTGTCCTGGAGTTGTAAAACGCTTTGTGGTTGAAGCTCTATGCTGTGAATGATTCCAATGCTGTTCCGACGGAGGCGATTACTATAATGGCTTCTCAATAACAACTCTGGCTCTCCAGACTTGCCTTCAAATCTGTGATTTTGAGTGTCCTGCATATATCAGAAATAAGCATTTCAAGCAGCCAGTCAGTTTCTTCACTATCTTGTATTTGTTAAAAGCTCAAAAAAGAACATAAGTTCACATATGTGCCGCCATGTAAACACTATACAACTTCAAGGTACCAAATACTCAATTCATTGTTTATCTTTACCTCGTTTATTGTTCATTTTCTTGTACAACTTTCATCAAACACTTTAGATCGCATTTGATGAACGTAATCCTACAACTTGAAAAAGGAATTCTTTGTCAACTTCATAAAAATATTTATTTTAATTTTAAAATATCTTTTATACAATATTTTTTTATGGGGAATTTCTCTAAAACAAAGCCTTATTGATTGGCATAAAAAAAATCGGTATACAGAAACGTTAAAATCCATGTACTCGATTGATGAAAAGTAATTATTGTTTACTAACAACGCAATTTAGAGGCAATTCGGCATCACTCAGGACTCTCGGAGAAAGCAAAGAAGTTGACAAAAAAGAAGAAGAAGTAGAACCAATTTAGAGGCTGGTGGAATACTTTTTCATCCAAGAACCATAGAGACCGGTGGAATAATTCCTTGTACAAGTACTAACCAGAGAAGAGATGATCTTGGAAATCATCTATGTATGCAATTTTACAAGCTCTATGGATGGGATGAGTACTTCTCAAAGGATAGATGAAGTCAGTGAATCATATAAAGATGATGAACAATTCAAGAAGATCGTGACTACCAAGTTGATTAACTTGAAAAACTGGCCATAATATTTATTTGATGAAGAGGTTTTGAGGTTTAACAATATAATTATGATTGATAGCAGAGGAAATCTGAGAGAGAAGCTAGTAAGTATAATATATGACTCTCAAGTGGGAGGGAATGCACCATACAGAATTCATACAAGAGGCTTAAAGCAATGTTTTTCTAGCCTTGCATGAAAACCTCAGTTAAAGGATTTGTGGAAGATTGTTACGTGTGTAAACAAGCTAAGTTGGAAAGAGTACCCTACCCTGGTTTACTGCAGCCGCTACCTATACCAGAAGGTATTTGGAACAACATAACAATGAACTTTGTGGAAAGATTGCCAAAGTTTTTAGGGAAGAATGTTATACTGGTAATTGTTGATAGATTCACAAAATATGGACATTTCTTTGCTGTAACTCATCCTTTACTGCTAAAGACATCGCTAAGTTATTCTTGGAACATGTATACAAGTTTCATGGATTACCAACTTTTATTGTGACTGATAGAGACAAAGTTTTCAGGAGTCTTTTGTGGGAACTATTCAAACTACTAAGATTGAGGTTATTTATGAGCACAACATTCCATCCTTAAATCAATAGTCAATTAGAAAAGGTTATACAGTGCTTAGAAACCTATCTAAGATGTATGACCATGCATAATCCAAACAAGTGGTACAATTGGTTGTCTAAAGCTCAATAGTGGTACAATTCGAGCTATCACTCAGCTATATGGCTATCGACCTCCTATGTCCTACCCTACCTTGGAGGTAACTCCGTCTGCACCGACTCCAATAGTAGCTGTGAACGAAGTTATTCAAAGGAGGGTGAACATGGATAGATGGTTACCGTCATAATTAGAAAAGGCTAGAAACAGAATGAAGTAAACGGCTGATAAGGGCAGAACTGAGAAGGTGTTTCACGTTGGTGATTTGGTCTGCTTAAAGCTTCAACCCTATAAGCAGATGAGTATGGCACTAAGGAAGAATGTGAAGCGGAACCCGAGGTTTTATGGTCCCTATAAGATCATACAAAAGGTTGGAGGGGTAGCCTATAAGCTATCCCATGACTGATGAAGAGGGCAGAATCAAATTTAGTCCAGTAGCAATCCTAGATCGAATATTGAAAAGGTAACAAGACAATAATGAGTCTGGTACAGTGGTCAAATATATCCCATGGGAAGAGCTGGAAGAATTGGCAAAACAATTTCCAGAATTCAATATAGATTCTTGAGGATAAGAAACTATTGAAGATAAAAGTATTGTTATGATCATGAGCTTACATCATCAATGAAGTATTTGATTTGTGATAAATAAAGGGATAAGCATGAGAATAATAAGGAGAATAAAGGGTGGAAAGCAACTGCAGAGAAGTATACACGTGAGGATGATAGTTAGTATAGTTGATATGGTTTTGTCAATTAGAATCTTGGTGTTTATAAGCTGTTGTAGAGAAAGGAAGGCAAGTATTTGAATGATAAAACATCTCTTCTTCTGAATTTCTTCTCTAAAATTGCTTGTTTGTTAAGGCATAGCCTTAACATGTCCATGTATCAAGATGAACAGAGCTAAAACTTAGTATACCATAGTGTAACTTCCCCCAAACCAACCCCAATAGAAACTAGTGCTACTCATATTACCGCAACCATCCAAAATCAAAGAAAAGCATTATAATCCGAAGCAAGCAATTGGGACAACACAGGCCAGCCCAGTTTGATCAACTTCCAGTTAGGTAAGTTCGTTGCACAAACAGAAGTCCCTTTTTACCCCCCTCCTTTTCCTTTTCTTAATCTTATTTTAAACTAGTTTTGTTTGTTTCCCGAGAAAATGCCAAGAGAAAAAGAAAGAACGGAAAACAAACTTTAATCTCAAAGTTTGAAACTTTCACCGTATCCCTTCTCAATCACGCAACTTAATTCATGTGGGTCATTTTCACTGTATTACGTAACTTCCTCTATGTGGTTTACTTGAGCTGTTTCTTTTACCTTGAAATGTTGTACCGTTTTTGTTCTGTCTTCTTTCTTCCATTTTCTCAGAAACCAAGCAAGGGGGTTTAGTTGAAAGTGAAACTGACCCTTTATTGACTGAACAGAAATGGGGGTGTCTGGCCTGTTGTGGGCTGTGAGGGCGCTTGTTATTCTTCAATTTGTTACTGGGATTCTTGGTTGGGGAAAGGAAGGTCATTATGCTACTTGCAAAATTGCAGAGGTGAGATTTGGTCTTTATCCTTTATAATTTTGGACTTTTTAAGTTGTCAATTTTGTATTTGGCTCTCAGTGATCAGAATTTGATCTTTGTTGGGTTCACTTAATTTGCTTGCCATGTTTGTAGGTCTGCTTAGGTAGTTTTCTTTTTATCATTTTGGATATGGGGTGATTGACTGATTGAGAATTTGAATTATAGCTGTTACGAAAATGAAAACGTTTGGTTTTACTCACTGTTGGTATTGCTTTCATGGAATATTCCAATTCTTCTTGGACTTTTAGACTAGCCTTGATTGCATACATGCTCCTGTTTAGGAGTCGTCTTTTTGGTAATTTAATCCACCCGTCCTAGACAACTTTAATTGAGATTTAATTCAACTGAACTCTGAGTTTTGAGATTATGGAAAAATCTCCAGTACCACTAGTATACCTGAACTTGTTGATACATTTTAGCATTTGCTGGTCGCATATTGTGGGACCACAAATACTTAAATCTAAACGAGAGATGTGTGGACAACGATAATGATCAAGGTTTTGTGAGTTTTTTTAGGGTATCTTTGTTAATGATTAGAAGATAATGACTGAATGAGTGATTTTACGCACCCAATATTAAAATCCTGCAAATAAAGCAAAACGGGTTCCCATAGAAAGTAATAATGGGAATGCGCAACCACATAATAAGTATCATGTAGAGCAATGTCTAGCCCAGAATCTGCCTGGAATATTGCAATTGTTAATCCTATCTGATGAAGGACTTTTGATTCTTTAGGGGTATCTAACTGCAGAAGCTCTAGCTGCAGTGAAGGAATTGCTTCCAGAGTCTGCTGAAGGTGATCTTGCAAATGTTTGTTCTTGGCCTGATGAGATCCGATTCCACTATCACTGGAGTAGTGCTTTACACTATGTTGATACGCCAGATTTCAGGTGTAACTATGAATACTGTAGTAAGTTCGGCTTGCCCCTTCTATTCTTTGGTTCAGCTAAATATTTTTTGTGCTATTATGTAAATTCAATGGTAGTTTTTGGTTTGAGTTGCATTCATGACTTTCCACTTTGCTGGGTTATAGAGACAAATATTAGCCCTTTTAATGTTCTCCAGCTTTCTTTCAGGGGATTGTCATGACTCTTCTGGACGTAAAGATAGATGTGTTACTGGAGCAATTTATAACTACACAAACCAACTTTCATCGTTATATCAGAATTCCAAATCAGAGTCAAACTGTAAGCAAGCATTATATCATTGAATTTGGCACATGCAAGTGCTATATATCATGACATTTCCTTTTGCAATGTATGATATGTGGACTATTCCTATGTTGGTTGTGCAGACAATTTGACGGAGGCACTTATGTTTTTATCACATTTTATTGGAGATGCACACCAGGTCTGCTCCTGTTGCCTATTGCTAAGACTTCACAACTTTAATACAGCACATAGGGTGCTAAATCTTAATTAGCATGGTAAATGGATTGTTCTGCATATATAATTAGAAATCTTAAATTCTTTCTCTGGAATTGCTTCTATGGACATGCAACACTGAAGAACTAAAAGGAAACCTTGGAATAGAAACCTGTCATCATTGAACAGGAAGTATTTGTTTCTGAAGGCTTTCTTTTTAGTACATAACTGGACAGTGCCTTATTTGGGTCTCTACTCCTTTGGAGCGCTTCTGTGATATTAGTAAATACTTTATCTGTTGTGGTTTATATGTGATGATGTTTAGTAATGCTCATCTATTGGCTGCAGAGCCATTTCACATGACTCAACTTGTCTGCTGACCTGATTTCAGAACTTGTTTTGTGATGACAGCCCCTGCATGTAGGTTTCCTTGGAGATTTGGGAGGAAACACAATACAAGTCCGTTGGTACCGTAGGAAGTCAAACCTGCACCATGTAAGCTTTTCTGTAGTGTTAATCTACACACGTGGAGGATGATTCCCTTATAAACAAAGAGAATGTTTTGAGACAGTTAATATGCATGGAATGGATTTGGATCCTCTCATGTTCTTGAGAACATGATGAATTGTGTTTAAATTCAAATCAATAATTATATTTTAGCTTAAATTCAAGTACTTTGCTAATTATATATCTGAAAACTATGTAAAAAATAAAGTTTAAACATGATTCATCATGTTCTCAAGAATTTGAGAGTATCCAAGTTGGTCTTTCAACTTGGATGATAGGTATACACAAGCAATATATAGCAATGCAGTCAAGCCATCTCATTGCTTTTGATCTAAATAGAAAAGCATCGTGGACTTTAATGACCATCAAATTACTTTGACATGACCTTCTTTTATGCTCATTTTGTTCTCTTCACCTACCTATGGGTCAATATGGTTTCCAAATAATGGTCATTGTTTATATGTTTCTGGAACAACAAATGCTCTTTCCCATGTGTTTTTGGATGTCATTAGCATTATAAAGTCTCCTATATCAGTGTCAATATTGTTACTCTCTCTCTCAGGTATGGGACAACATGATTATTGAATCAGCCTTGAAGACATTCTACAGTTCAGATCTTGCGACCATGATACGGGCCATTCAGAATAATATAACAGTATACTTTTCCTTCTAACCTATTTCTCTGATTTCTAATTGGAAAATAGCGTGTACATTGGTATCAGTAGTGTTGAAGGACAGTACTCGATATATCTGCTTCTTCTATTGTTCTGAATTGTTCTATATAAATCACATGAAAGTTATAACTTGGGGATATGAATTTGTTGCTTCACAAATTTTTATTTTGTGTGAGTGCATGCTCCTGGATTTTGCTTTTGCTTTATTTATTTGCCATTTTTTTTAAGTGAGAAGCTTTTTTTGATTGCTTTATTTCATTGTTGATAGGAAAATTGGTCCAATCAACAACCACTATGGGAGCATTGCGCACACAACCACACAGTCTGTCCAAATCCGTAAGTATATTCCTTTTTCCTTGCATGCTTCATCTGCTTAATGGCAGACATGTAATAGTGCAATCAACCATGCACTGAAAGAGCTATTTTTGTAATGGTGAAAGCTTTACTCGTTTGAAATTGCTGAAACACATACGCATGTCAGTTCTCCTGTATAGAGTTAGACTTGATTGCTCGAGATGCAAGTTTTTCATTGCATTCGGGGAATAAATTCACATCATCCATCAGTTGCAAGGGGTTGGTAACTAATGGCTTGATACTTTTCCCTTCAAATTGTGCAGCTATGCTTCTGAAAGCATTAGTTTGGCATGCAAGTATGCATACAAGAATGCCACGCCTGGAAGCACTCTGGAAGGTATTCTCTTCAATCAAACAATCAATAAATTTTAGATTGTTGTTACAGAAGCTAGATCAGGATAGCCTTGCATATAATTAAAATGTGACTCATGTAAAGCTTATACCTCATGAGTCTTGCCTGCTTCCTAGGGTATACCTCATGAGTCTTGCCTGCTTCCTACTGGTGCCAATCATGCCCTGCAGGTTGTTGATATTGGTTTTATTTTGTTCCAGGTAAGGGGGGAAATGCCATTTTTGTTATCACAACTAACCTTGAAAATGCTATAGATTTGTGTTTTTTTTTTTTCATGTCATTTTATCCCATGAATCATTTTATCTCTATGCTCAAAGCCACAAAATTGGACCTTCCAATATTTGATTGGACAATGCAAAGGTCTCTGTAGTCAACACCATATCGGATGGACTTTTGGACCATGCTTCTCATGTATTTAACCATGCACATGTCCAGTTCAATCCAGCATGTTATGCATGTGGACTGTGGCAAACTCGATCCAGCAAGTTTTTTAACAAATAGACTTTTTTGTCACGTCATAAACTACCTGAATTTCCTTAGCCACACTCTGTTAAGAATAGTTTGTAATCCTTGATCTTTTGCGCTGCAGATGATTACTTTCTTTCCCGGCTGCCCATTGTGGAAAAGAGACTAGCCCAAGGGGGCATTCGGTTAGCTGCCACCCTGAACCGCATTTTTGCTTCTCACGTGAAAATTGCTCAAGCATGAAGATAAAGAGAGAAAGAAGCATCTTCAGTTGATTACACAGAGCGGGGACCACCGCACCAATATATATATAGCACGAACTTACCTTATGCGTAATACTTTACTCATTGTCAGCTCTGTTAAGCAAGCTCCAAACTAATCTTTTAAACCAATTCTTGGTTTCATTCCTGTTATGTGGTATACGTTGTCTTGGATATTCCCGAATATGCCCCTCTTGCACATGGAAAATGTCAACTTGAAGGGTACTCAAGAGTGGAATTTAATTATTGTACTCAATAAGAACCCTTCATTCTTTTTTGTATAAATGTAACCGAACGTTTTCTAAGCTCGTTATATGTATCCAAAACTCAAATTAGTGGCTCATTTCGTTTCTCATGTTTTGTGATATTGGAGGAAGAAAACATCAGGCAGTTCAAGCTGATAAAAAAATAAAGATATGGATAGGATTAGAGGTTTGCTGAGATTGTGTGCTCTTGCATTTGTATTTTTTGCGGGTTTAGCTTCCATTTCATTGCCAGGAGCTCTGGGATGGAGCAAGGAGGGTCATATAATAACTTGTCGGATCGCACAGGTAATGTATCGTATCCTTTCTTCTAGGAAGTAGGTCCAAAGGTCTTAGTAGTAAGATATGTTTAAAATTATATCAAAAATCAAGGAAGATGAATCATCATTAGAGGCGAATATTCATCATCATGAGATAAAAACCAATAAATCGAACTTGTTACTATAATTCTTACAAGTTCTCTACCCTTTCCCGTGTGTTAATTCAAACCATTTTCTGGATATCAACAGTCTGTTTATTTGTGATTTTGGTCCTCTTCCACCTTGAACAGAGAACAATGGATCCAGTGAAGGCCTGTGAGCCGGAATTATAGGGACTTAACCAGTTAGATCGGCTGGCATCTGGGAGTTGTGCATCATACGCCTAAATGCTAGCTTGCTCAAGCAACAAACCCATGAAATCATGATTGCAGTCCTGAAATTTGCTTCCCCATTTACTAGTTAATTCTTACAAGTTTTAAATTGTGTTTGTTAGTGACCTAAATACGGCCTTTCTTGCCTGAAATAAAACCGTAAGGTATTTACAAATGTCTTTCAGCTCACACAATACCCGTTTAAGAAATGTCCATCAAAGTATGAAAAATCAAAAAATTGTTACGTGATGGATAAGCGAGCTTACTTTGCCTTAAAGAAATGGTCAGGAGTCAGGAGATGCGTTTTTATTTTGCAACAAGACTACGAGTCCTAGTGTTTACTCACAGCTGAACTTTCATGACTAAAGTCAGTGCCTTTCAATTAGCAGAATCTTTTAGGGCCTGAGGCAGCACATGCTGTAGAAAACTTGTTGCCCCACAATCTCAATGGCGATTTATCGGCACTCTGCATATGGCCTGACCAAATCCGTCATTGGTATAGATACAGGTGGACTAGCCCACTTCACTTCATTGACACACCAGACAAAGCCTGCACATTTGATTATTCGAGTAAGCTAATTTTTACCTCATAATTATCACTTTTATTTTCAGTCGTTAGTATACTGTTGTAACTAATTTGTTACTTTGTTTTAGGGGATTGTGTGAAAGATGCTTGTGTTGATGGTGCCATCCAAAATTTTACCTCTCAGCTTTTGCACTATAGGGACGGCACTGCAGATCGTCGATGTAAGGAATTCCACATTCCAGGATTATGATTTTACTGTTGGAATCCTGAGATTTACATGGTTTTATTAACTTTGCAGATAATTTGACAGAAGCCTTGTTATTCTTGTCCCACTTCATGGGAGATATTCATCAGGTATATATATAGACGGTTCCGGGTCTGCACATCTCATCTTTCTTTTATCATAATTCAATGAGTTTCTTCTTGTTTTTACAGCCAATGCATGTTGGATTCACTAGTGATGAAGGAGGAAACACCGTTGAACTGCGATGGTTCAGGCACAAATCTAATCTTCACCATGTGAGTACCATCAATGACCATCCTTGTAGCCTCAGCTTGTGATGTATATTGCTGTGGCAGTTTTCCTGTACAAATAATAATGCAGGGGCAGCGTCCTTTTTCTTATGAATGACTGAAGTTGAATTTGCTTATCTAGGTATGGGACAGGGAGATTATTCTTACAGCTTTAAAAGATTTCTATGACAATGACATGGTTCTCTTGCAAGAAGCCATAGAGGGGAACTTCACTGATGTAAGACCAATTAGCCTATTCACTTCACCTTCATGTATACATTAAACATCTGGTTCTCTTCAACTAACTGTTATATATTGCTGCCATGTTACACAGGGAATATGGTTTGACGATGTAGCATCATGGAAAGATTGTGATGATCTCCTTTCTTGTCCAGACAAGTGAGTTCTCTAATTCTAGACATCTACATGTTTCTTTCAAAACAAATGTAAATAACTGGTATTTCTCATTAGGTTACCTAGTCAGATTTGTTAATCATGCTTGCCTTTTACGTGTGTAGGTATGCCACAGAGAGCATAAACATAGCTTGCAAATGGGGTTACAAAGGCGTCAAGGAAGGTGTAACTCTAGCAGGTACGTACATATCACCTAAAGACAGCATTGCACACTAATGACAATCTGATAAAATCCAAAATATTAAGATTTAAAGAGTGTGGTTGAAGTTTAATACTTGAAAATATGTTGCATGATCATAGATGATTACTTCGATTCGAGGATGCCACTTGTCATGAAACGCATTGCTCAAGGTGGAGTTCGTTTAGCCATGTTCTTGAATCGGATTTTTGGGGATCCCGAAGAAGGGTTTGCATCACCAACATAAAAAAACCCTACTAACCAGCACAATACTTGGAAACTTTGACTGTAATATTTGTTGTTACTGTAACTAATGTCTCTACAAGCGTCATATGTATGATCCTGGTCTTAATTTATAAGGTTGTTAATTAGGCTGCTATGGTTTAACTTTGCTGTATAAAAGCCACAGCCACATTTACTGTCATTTTGTAATTCGTGATAAAGAAAGTTAAAACTGTTCTCTTTTCAGATTCTTCTCAATTTCCTTTCCCTTTTCCTTGCTGGCACACAGCATAATCTTAAAACTCAAAGTTCATTCATTGCTTTTCCTAAATTCCTTGAAGATTCCAGGCCAAAAACAAGATTTTACTACGTTGTTTTACCAATCAAATGTTCTGTTCATGGTATGACTTGATGGTCATGATCAAGTATTGAGACGTCATTAATTAGTTACAACTCTGACCCCAAATCTATTATTTTCTTACCCCAATCTGGTCACCCTTGCAAGCAGAGTAGAGTGCTGTGATGTGATTAGTGATTGGGCCTTATCATTCAATTAGTTGGATATCACCCATTATAACCCTTGGCCCGTGTTCCACCGTTATAGTAATTTGATCATTATATTTACAATTTAATCCCCACTTCGACAATGAACCATATTTATTAACTCTTTTTTGTAAAAATTATGTAAGAAATGATAGCGTATATCTACGTGCTTCCTTCTGTCATAAAAAATTACATTCTTTGCAAGCTTTATAGTGTACATCTTATTAAAATGCATAACAATAAGATCTCTTTATTCAAATATAGTACCTTGAATAACTTTCTTAACCAAATTGCTTACCAGGCATATGAAGCAAGGAAGCAAGGACCACTAATTTAAATTTTAGGGTAGATAACATCATTATTAGTTGTTTTTTAAAATGTCCGTGAAATTGCTCATGACCTTGTTATAAACACATAGTTTGAAGTGATCTTTAAATATTGAAATATCTCTTTTGCTGCTCCAAAATAAAATTTTATAGGTAGGATGTTCCATGTATTTGTTTATGATACCCAGTACATATATAATATCTAGTTTTATAGTAATAAGATACATTAAACTTCCTATAATTTGTTTGTAAAGAGTAGAATTAATCGTCTTTCCCTCATAATTCTTGTGCAACTTCAAGTTTAGTTTTATTGATACGGTGATAGGATTTCAATTTTTCATCCGAAACTTCTAAAGAATTTCCTATGCATATTTCCTACAAGTAATGAAGATTTTCTTTGATAACTATTTCATTTTATATGCATATAAAGTAGTGTATCAATCATAAATTTATCATCTCAAACTCCTTTTTTTATTAAGCTTTTAAATTCTACCACCATTGTTTCATCATTTCCCATAAAAAAGAGATCATCCACGTATAAACACAACAACAACATCTCCCTATCTTTTATCTTTATGAAGAATATGTATTCATATAGGTATTTATAAAAAGCCTTCTTCTTGAAGTATAAATCTATTCGACTATATCATATTCTTGGTATTTGTTTAAGTCTATAGAGAACTTCTTCAACCTATAAACTTTATTTTATTACCTTTTTGTATGAAACCATGTGGTTGCTCAATATATAATTGCTCTTGTATGTCTCTATAGAAGAAGGTCGACTTTAAATTCATTTGACAAATGAACCAAAAGTGTTGTGTTGTAATAAAGAAAACAAATCGAATGGTATCTTATTTAACAAGTAGAGTGAACATATAACATTCTTAATTTATAATATCATGAAGTCTCAAACATTTCTTTACGAATGTCAAGTATTGAATAATAAGTCTAAAATTATGATTTATTTTTTTCTTTTTATTAAAATTCAACAGAATGTTTTTTTTTATTGGTACCAAGTTATCAACAACACTTTTATTATATGTCATTGCAAACTTCCATCTTGATCCAATCATCTTAGATAATATCTTATTGATCAATCAATTTCTCAATACTTATACTTTTTAATATATTTAAGTCTCATAATATCAATTAATAAGTCAAAAGCAAGAGAGAAAGAGAGAAAATGAAGGGAAAAACATAAAAACCAAGAAAAATAAGAAAAGTGAGAAAACAATCCTGTAAGTTTGCAAAATTCAACTTATAAAACCCTAATTTAAGAAAGAATCAAGTAAAGGAATGAGAAATTGAGAGAGAGAATTTAGTAAACCTTGAAAGAGAAGAAAAATGGGAAGAAAGTTAATTGGTAAACATGAGAAGTTTGTATTCAATGTTTGATTAGATGTTTTTTTTTTAAGCTTACTTGATTAAATTAGGAAGTTATTTCATAGAATTTTACTTTAATTCCCTTTAAATTCTTGATTCTTGAATTTAAGGTTCTTATAGGAATTTAGAGAAATTAGAAGGAGAAGGAAAAATGATGAAGTTGAAGTGGAATAACATGAAAATAAATTAAAATAACAAGTAAATAAAGAAAAAATTAGAAAGGAAAAGGAAGATGGCATTCGACCAAATTAAGAAAAAGCGGAGGAATGAGTTTTTGATGTTGATATTTAGAAAATTATGTTTAATCATGATATTTGAAATATTTAAGAAAGACTAAGTGAAGAAATAACATTAAAGTTGAGAAAAATAAGTAAATTCAATGTAAAAGAGAATTAAACTAGTTAAAAAAAAAAGCGCATAAAAATAAGATGTTTAGATTGTGTTTGAATATAGTTCTTACATATGTTTAAATAAAATAAATAATATGATGTGAAGGCATAAAAATTAGTATTTTATAAATTAAATTTTGTAAGTTTACAAGGTTATTTTCTCACTTTTCTTGCTTTTCTTGGTTGTTATAATTTTCCTTTACTTTTTCCTTTTTCTCTCTTGCCTTTTCTTTTCCTTCTTTTAACATTTTACTTTTGCTCAGTTGAGAGTTGATTTGTTTTATTTTTAATGGCAAATGATCATTTTGTCCTTAATGAGTCATTTTGCTTTTATTTTACAATCCTTTTTTTTTTAATAGTCAAGAACTTTGTTCATTCTAAAATTTTAACTAGATTTTATTCAACATATTTTAAAGTTTCTTGTAAAATTTCAGCTTAATCTGATAGTCAGATTGAAAATTACATCCAATAATATAAAATTGGTTAAATTGTGATTTCTCATCAAATTTCTGAATTTTTCCAAACACAAATTTTTAAAATTTTCTAATAATCCAATCAAGGATTATAAATTTTTCTATATAAAACTAGTCAACTTATGATCTTTCACCTAGAAGGTTTACAAAACACCTCTTTATAATTGACTTTAAATTCTTGTTTATAGCCCTTAGCCACAAGACAAGATGAGCTTTATTTTTTCTTTGTTTCTCCGTAACACTAGTTTTATCAATTTTTGTTTTATAAACCCATTTGACATCAATTACTTTCTTTTTTTTTTGGAAAATTTGTTAACTTTCGGGTATGATTCCTTTTAATTGCTTGAATCTCTTTTTTTATAGACTTCTGTCATTTTATTTCTATGATTTCTTCTTCAAATGTAATAGGGTAACTTTTTCCCATTAACGCATAGTGAATAATAGCTTCCTTATCAAAAAGTTCATCTCCACTTATATAATCTATCTTCTAGGTCGATTATCTCTTTTCATGTGATTCTCTTAGCCTTGATAATTCTAAAAATGTTTATTCAATATAAAAGAATAACTATTGTTTGGTGATTATTATCACCAACTTCATCACAGTCAATAATCAACTTGTTTGATATTCCTTTCAATTTATTAGTTTCCTTACTCCATTTTTTCTTTTCATCGATGTTCTCATCTTAATTGATGATAATGATTTAAGTTTTTGGATCATATAACTTCTTGCACTAATGAAAATGCATCTCACACTCTTATCATCAAGCTTTTGAAATGATATTTGTGTTGGGATGTTGCATTAATGGGCAACAACATTTGTAGTCTACTCTAAGAAAGAGGGTTGTCTTTGTCAAAGGCCAAAATGGTAGGTTGTTGGTGGTAACTGCTAATGTTAAACAAATTACACTAACCATTAACAAAATGGTGCAACCCATATGCTGCCACCATTAGTGCCATAATTTATGGCCAAGTTGTCTTGTTATTAATGCCTATAAATAGAGGTATAATCTAGAGAGCAAAATATGAGAGAGAGAAAGAAAGAGT
>NW_011499962.1:260472-273664 GCF_000495115.2 Populus euphratica | reverse complement strand
AAGAGTGTGTAGTAGAAGAACAAGAGAAAAGAAAAGAGAAAGTGGAGTGACTACCAAGAGAGTTGAGTTTGAGTGAAGTGATCCTCCTCCTTCATGTGTGTTGTAACCCTTTTTCTATCTATCTCTAATAATATTGACTTCTTTCATGGATGTAGGTGATTTACCGAACCACGTTAAATATTGTATGAGTGTGTTTAACCTCCAATGGACAACTATCAGAATATCACCAATCGAAATCCCCAACAATTTATTTGAGAATATGATAACATCATAGATAATAAACTAAACATTTTATGAAAATAAATTCAAAACCAAGCAAGTTATGAAGGATGAAATACAAAAAAAGTAACGAAACCAAGATTTCTAGACGTGGAAGGTAATAATATTAAGACATTGATACCTGATGCCATCCACCATATCATAGACCCTTAAGTCATTTAACTCATTTTAGCATCTTGGTTCACCCATTTCACTAACCTAGTTACCATGCCAAACCTCATTCTGCTACAATATTCTTCTATAACCCATCCATTTTCATCTTTAAATCCATTCCATACTTTATTCAATATCTATACATAAGACATATTAACATTATATTTAAAAAAAAAATTACTCCTGAAACCAAATAATCGGACCCTTAACACCCTCACCCAAAGAGCCCCATCGTTATTAATCATTGCTTTCCAGATAACTATCACTAACCTTAACCTTCCTTATTTTTTGGCAAATACTTTTTTATTCTCTTAATTATGGAGTAATTAATTAGCTTAATAATGGAATAACCAATAGGCAAATATATATACTATATCTTCAATTATCATAGAAAAAAGCCATACTAAATACAATAATTATGGGCCCTAAAGCTAGACCTATTTTTTTATCAATACCATCAACAACGTCGTCGAGAATAAATAATTCTTACTTTTTTTAATTTTTTCATGAAAATAAATAATTAAATTGAAAGGTATATACATTACTTAAAATACCTAGGATGACATATAAAGCACCAAGTACCTAATATCCAATATAGCACAATGCTACTCAAAGAGGGATGCCCACCATATTTACGTTAGAATCTAGCTAAATTTACAAACCAGGTGTTATGGTTAACAAATAATTGGTTTTGCTCAGGTCATTCAGGCCAACCTTAATTTTTTTTATAAATCAAAACGACATCATTTTGGTTAAAAAATAAAAATAAATAATCAACTATTTGCAATTGGGTTTTTGACTGGGTTAACTTGCTAGGTCACTCGAGTTTTTTACTTCTTTTATTTTTTTTAAAATCTAGCCCGGTTTTAACCTCGGATCAACCTGTTGCATTTAAAAACTATGATCCAAACTTTTAAAATGATAGAAAATATCAATCTTTTATATTAGAATCTAAATTTAAATTATAAAATTCTTATTAAGGATCAACGCGGTGTAAATTATTTTTTAATTTTTTTTTTTTATTAATTTGTTTATATATTTATATTATTTTAATATACTAATCTCAAAAATAATTTTTAAAAAATAAAATTAAATATTATTTTAATATATTTTTAAATAAAAAATATTTTAAACCTTAACTATTATCACAATGTTAAATATACACTTCTATTAGCAACTAAAAAGAGGTATATTGATTACTATTTTAATATATACATAAGCTATTTTCACGTGGAATCTTCACCAATAATGACGCTATAATCAAAATATATATTCATTTGGAATGGAATAGTTTTTTTATTTATTTATTTTACTGTAAACTTGATGATGAGTTTTGTTAAATAAAGGAGTTTGACACGAAACAATTTCTTAGCATAATTTCTCGTTTAGATTTGTCATGAGAGATTATTATAATAGAATTTAAGAATTTATTCCAAAGTTTTTCGATTTAGGGTTTTATTGATAATTCTTGAGCTTGAGAAACACCGATCCTAGACCTATACACACCCCATTGACCATGCCATTCATCATCCGTGGAGAGAAAATTGTGAAATTCTATAGACACTCCTTGAAAATGAATAGAATTGTGTTATCTGGACCTAGTCGGTAATCAACAATTTCAAAGGTTCAAAAAGAACGAACCAATCAGCGTTGGGCAGTCAGGCAGACATTTTTTATTTTTAAAAAATTATTTTTGATATTAGTACATCAAAATAATATGGAAACACAAAAAAAATTATTTTTAAATAAAAAAATTAGTGTTTTTAAAAAATATTTTTAAAATACAGAAATAAGAATAATTTTACAAAACTCAATTATAAAAATATGTAACAACTATTTTTTCCAAAACTCAATTAACATGTAACAACTATTTTTTAAAAGCTCGAAGCAAACAAATATATATATATATATATATATATAATAACAGTTATTTTTTAAGATATTTTTTATTTAAAAATATAAAAACAATCATGCTACAGTGAATTTGACCAGACTTTCTGAGATATTTCCCTGCCAGAGTGCCAGTTGAAAACGTGTGACCTGTCGTCATGCTAATTGACGGTGCTAATTCACAGTTTGAAAAATCAAAATCAGCATCAGCGAAAGATGCCGCCAGTCCTGAATCACGGGAGGCTTCTACTACTCTTGGTCGTGTTCAGTTTAGCTTTACTGAAGCCAATGCCATGTGAATATCATCTTTGACATTTTTATCATGTTTATTTTTAAAAATATTTTTTTATTTAAAAAATATATTAAAATAATATTTTTAATTTTTTAAATTTATTTTTAATACTAACACATCAAAACAATTTAAAATATAAAAATTTTATTTTAAAAAAATATATTTTTAAAATATAAAAATAAACATGTTACAGTGAATAGAAGATATTTCCCCGCCACCAGACCACTTCAAAACGTGGGACCTGTGGTATTGATAATTGACGGTGCTGATTCACAGTTTGAAAATCAAAATCAGCATCAGCAAGGATGCCGCCAAGTCCTGAATCATGGGAGGCTCCTCAGCTCTGCAGGAGCATCAAGACCAATAAGGAAGCAGACCTTGTTGGACACGTGAGCCTAAAACTTTTACACGAAAACTCCCTTCCAGATTCCTGGGGGTTGTGGTCCCTACATGTTTCCTTTCCATTGACTTTGTTTTCAATTTCCGAAAAAAGTGGTAGATTTGGTTGGAGATTTAAACCATCAACCCAACTGTACGCCATTAACTCTACTCTTGCTAACAGCCTTGCTAAACCTTAGTCAAACAAGGGTTTTAGGCAACCGTTTCGTTGTTTTTGTTTTTTTTCCCCCGGTATAATTGTTCTTTTTAAAACATTTTGATTTTTTTAAATTAATTTTGTTTTTATTATTTTAAAATTTTTTAATGGGTTGATATTAAAATTTCTTTTTTAATATATTTTTAAATAAAAAATATTTTAAAAAATAATTACTACTATAATTTATAACCAACTTTATACATTAAATCTACTCAACTGGTTGACGTGGGTTAATATAAGAAATTTGATATTCAAAGTCTAATTTCTTAAAATAAAATAGAAAAATATATTAAATTGATAAAAAATGATTAACTCGATCATGTTTTAAAATTTTAATTAAAATAATTAGGTTATGTTTGTTTTCTGGAATTCATTTTTCAAGAAATTACTTTCTAATTTTTCATGTGTTTGTTTGCTATTATAAAAGTTGATCAACGAAAAATACTTTCCAGTTATAGAAAAACTTAGCTTGATTTTTAAGAAAGTGTTTTCCTGAAAAATTTAGACGAGAAACACTTTCCCGAAGTTGTGAAAAATTTAGAAATATCATATTATTTGATGATTATATCAAATTTGGTCCTCAAACTTTTAATTGCTATATATATTTTGTTTTGAATATTTATTTTTCAATTTCATCTTTTAAAATTTAATTTTTATATTAACTTTGGTCTTCATTTTTATAATTATTATTTTCTTTTTCTTTATCATTTTTTTATTGAAATTTTTTATTTATCAAATTTGGTCCTTATTTTTTTTATTGTTATTTATTTTATTTGAAATTTTATGAAATGTTAATTATTATTATTTTAATTTCTTCATCTTTTTTTTTTAGATTTAATCTCTATTATTTTAATTATTATTTATTTTATTTGAGATAATTTATGAAATTATATTTTTTTCAATTTCATTCTCATTCAATTTTTTACTTTGTAAGATTTGTTTCTTATTATTTTAATAAACTTGAGAAAAATAAAATATTAATAAGTTATTTTCCAGCTCATTTACCATAACATAACCAAATACTGGAAAGTCTTTTCCAACTTACTTTCTATTATACTATTAAACATCAGAAAATAATTTATTTTTTAAAAACTTATTTTCTCAAAAATTATTTAAAAAATATATATATTTTAACAAAAAAACAGAGCCAAAATGACTTCTAAATATCAAATCAATTAAGTCTAATTTATTTAATTAAATATTATTATTTTAATAAAAATAATTTAGTTTTTTTTTAGAGTTAGGGTTTAACAACTTTGCAACATTTTCCTTCCAAAACGTAAACCACACCAAAAAGCACATGCAGACAACTGCAGGGTCGTAATTGTCCTTCCAAAACGTAAACCACACCAAAAAGCGAAAAGCAAGGGGCCAAATAACAAGACATTTTGTAGAACGTTCTCTTTTTTTAATCAAAATATATATTCATTTGGAATGGAATAGTTTTTTTATTTATTTATTTTACTGTAAACTTGATGATGAGTTTTGTTAAATAAAGGAGTTTGACACGAAACAATTTCTTAGCATAATTTCTCGTTTAGATTTGTCATTAGAGATTATTATAATAGAATTTAAGAATTTATTCCAAAGTTTTTCGATTTAGGGTTTTATTGATAATTCTTGAGCTTGAGAAACACCGATCCTAGACCTATACACACCCCATTGACCATGCCATTCATCATCCGTGGAGAGAAAATTGTGAAATTCTATAGACACTCCTTGAAAATGAATAGAATTGTGTTATCTGGACCTAGTCGGTAATCAACAATTTCAAAGGTTCAAAAAGAACGAACCAATCAGCGTTGGGCAGTCAGGCAGACAAGCTTCGCCTGTGTCTGTCTGTCTCTGTCTGGAGGGCACACCAGGTCGTGTTCAATTCAGGTTTACTTAAGCCTATGACATGTGATTATTAAGAATGTGGGTTTTTTTTTAGGTAATTTTTTTTGTTATAATTTTAAAAAATAAATTAGAAAAAACATGTATTTATATATATGTTTGATAAAAATTATAGTTGAGATTTATATATAGTAAAAAATATGTATAAAATATTTAGTAGTTATGTAATTCTGGTTTCTTTTTAAAAAATTTTTTACTTGGAAATGCAACATAATAATTTTTTTTATTTTTAAAAAATTATTTTTGATATTAGTACATCAAAATAATATGGAAACACAAAAAAAATTATTTTTAAATAAAAAAATTAGTGTTTTTAAAAAATATTTTTAAAATACAAAAATAAACATAATTTTATAAAATTCAATTATAAAAATATGTAACAACTATTTTTTCCAAAACTCAATTAACATGTAACAACTATTTTTTAAAAGCTCTTCAAAACTCAATTATAAAAACATGTAACAACTATTTTTTAAAAGCTCGAAGCAAACAAATATATATATATATATATATATATAATAACAGTTATTTTTTAAGATATTTTTTATTTAAAAATATAAAAACAATCATGCTACAGTGAATTTGACCAGACTTTCTGAGATATTTCCCTGCCAGAGTGCCAGTTGAAAACGTGTGACCTGTCGTCATGCTAATTGACGGTGCTAATTCACAGTTTGAAAAATCAAAATCAGCATCAGCGAAAGATGCCGCCAGTCCTGAATCACGGGAGGCTTCTACTACTCTTGGTCGTGTTCAGTTTAGCTTTACTGAAGCCAATGCCATGTGAATATCATCTTTGACATTTTTATCATGTTTATTTTTAAAAATATTTTTTTATTTAAAAAATATATTAAAATAATATTTTTAATTTTTTAAATTTATTTTTAACACCAACACATCAAAACAATTTAAAATATAAAAATTTTATTTAAAAAAAATATATTTTTAAAATGCAAAAATAAACATGTTACAGTGAATAGAAGATATTTCCCCGCCACCAGACCACTTCAAAACGTGGGACCTGTGGTATTGATAATTGACGGTGCTGATTCACAGTTTGAAAATCAAAATCAGCATCAGCAAGGATGCCGCCAAGTCCTGAATCATGGGAGGCTCCTCAGCTCTGCAGGAGCATCAAGACCAATAAGGAAGCAGACCTTGTTGGACACGTGAGCCTAAAACTTTTACACGAAAACTCCCTTCCAGATTCCTGGGGGTTGTGGTCCCTACATGTTTCCTTTCCATTGACTTTGTTTTCAATTTCCGAAAAAAGTGGTAGATTTGGTTGGAGATTTAAACCATCAACCCAACTGTACGCCATTAACTCTACTCTTGCTAACAGCCTTGCTAAACCTTAGTCAAACAAGGGTTTTAGGCACCCGTTTCGTTGTTTTTTTTTTTCCCCGGTATAATTGTTCTTTTTAAAACATTTTGATTTTTTTAAAATTAATTTTGTTTTTATTATTTTAAAATTTTTTAATGTATTGATATTAAAAATATTGTTTTAATATATTTTTAAATAAAAAATATTTTAAAAAATAATTACTACTATAATTTATAACCAATTTTATTTATTAAATCTACTTAGCTGGTTGATGTGGGTTAATATAAGAAATTTGGTATTTAAAGTCTAATTTCTTAAAATTAAATCAAAAAATAAATTAAATTGATAAAAAAAAATAATTAACTCATTCACGTTTTAAAATTTTAATCAAAATAATCAGGGTTTGTTTTCTGGAATTAACTTTTCAGAAAATCATTTTCTAAATTTTCATGTGTTTTTTTACTATTATAAAAGTTGATCAACGGAAAATAATTTCCAGTCAAAGAAAAATTTAGTTTAATTTCTAGGGAAAATGTTTTTCTAAAAAATTTAGGTGGAAAATATTTTCCGAAAGTTGTGAAAAATTTAGAAATATCATATTATTTGCTGATTATATCAAATTTGATCCTCAAATTTTTAATTGCTACATATATTTTGTTTTGAATATTTATTTTTCAATTTCATCTCTTAAAATTTAATTTTTATTTTAACTTTGGTCTTCATTTTTATAATTATTATTTTCTTTTTCTCTATTATTTTTTTATTGAAATTTTTTATCTATCAAATTTGGTCTTTATTTTTTTGATTGTTACTTATTTTATTTGAAATAGTTTATAAAATGTTAATTACTATTATTTTAATTTCTTCATCTTTTATTTTTTTTAGATTTAATCTCTATTATTTTAATTATTATTTATTTTATTTGAGATAATTTATGAAATTATATTTTTTTCAATTTCATTCTTATTCAACTTTTTACTTTGTAAGATTTGTTTTTTATTATTTTAATAAACTTGAAAAAAATAAAACATTAATAAGTTATTTTACAGCTTATTTTCAATAACATAACTAAATACTGGAAAGTTTTTTCAATTTATTTTCTATTATGCTATCAAATATTAGAAAATAATTCATTTTTTTAAAATTTATTTTTCCAAAATTTATCTTAAAAAAAATTATTTTTTAGTAAAAAAACAGAGCCAAAATTACTTCTAAATACCAAATCAATTAAATCTTAAATACATAGTTTGAAGTGATTTTTAATATTAAAATATCTCTTTTGTTGCTCTAAAATAAAAATTTATAACTAAGATATTCCATGTATTTGTTTATGATACTCAGTGCATATATAATACTTAGCTTTATAGTAGTAAGATACATTAAACTTCCTATAATTTGTTTGTAAAGAGTAGAATTAATCGTCTTTCCCTCATAATTCTTATGCAACTTCAAGCTTAGTTTTATTGATATGATGATAGAATTTCAATTTTTCATCTGAAACTTTTAAAGAATTTTCTATGCATATTTCCTAAAAGTAATGAAGATTTTCTTTGATAACTATTTCATTTCAATGCATATAAAATAGTGCATATAAAGTAGTGCATCAATCATAAATTTGTCATCTCAAACTCCTTTTTTATTAAGTTTTTAAATGCTACCACCATTGTTTCATCATTTCCCATAAGAAAGAGATCGTCCACATATAGACACAACAACAACATCTTCCCATCTTTTATCTTTATGAAAAATATATATTCATATGGGTATTTATAAAAAGCCTCCTTCTTGAAGTATAAATCTATTCTCTATTAGAGAACTTTTTCAACCTATAAACTTTATTTCATGACCTTTTTGTATGAAATCATGTGGTTGCTCAATATATAATTGCTCTTGTATGTCTTTATAGAAGAAGGTCGACTTTTAATTCATTTGAAAAATGAACCAAAAGTGTTGTGCTATAATAAAGAAAACAAATCGAATGGTATCCTGTTTAACAATTAGAGTGAACATATAACATTCTTAATTTATAATATCCTGAAGTCTCAAACATTTCTTTCTGAATGTCAAATATTAAATAATAAGTCTAAGATTATGATATTTGTTTTTGCTTTTTTTTTAATTCAACAAAATGTCCTCTTTTTTTTGTTGGTACCAAGTTATCGACAACACTTCTATTATATGTCATTGCAAACTTCCATCTTGATCCAATTATCTTAGATCATATCTCATTGATCAATCAATCTTTCAATACTTATACTTTTTAATATATTTAAGTCTCATAATATCAATTAATAAGTCAAAAGCAAGAGAGAAAGAGAGAAAATTAAGGGAAAAACATAAAAACTAAGGAAAATAAGAAAAGTGAGAGAATAATCTTGTAAGTTTACAAAATTGAACTTATAAAATACTAATTTAAGAAAGAATCAAGTGAAGAAATAAGGAATTGAGAGAGTGAATATGGCTAACCTTGGAAGAGAAGAGAAATGGGAAGAAATTCAATTGGTAAACATGAGAAGTTTGTATTTAATGTTTGATTAGATGTTTTTTTTTTAAGCTTATTTGATTAAGTTAGGAAGTTATTTCATGGAATTTTACTTTAATTCCCTTTAAATCCTTGATTCTTGAATTTAAGGTTCTTATAGGAATTTAGGGAAATTAGAAGGAGAAGGAAAAATGATGAAGTTGAAGTGAAATAACATGAAAATAAATTAAAATAACAAGAAAATAAAGAAAAAATTAGAGAAGAAAAGGAAGATGACATTCGACCAAATTAAGAAAAAGCAGGGAAATGAGTTTTTAATGTTGATATTTAGGAAATTATGTTTAATCATGATATTTAAAATATTTAAGAAAGACTAAGAGAAGAAATAACATTAAAGTTGAGAAAAATAAATAAATTCAATGTAAAAGAGAATTAAACTAGTTAAAAAAAATGCATGAAAACAAGATGTTTAGATTGTGTTTGAATATAGTTCTTACGTATGTTTAGATAACATAAATAATATGATGTGAAGGCATAAAGATTAGTATTTTATAAGTTGAATTTTGTAAGTTTACAATGTTATTCTCTCATTTTTCTTACTTTCCTTGGTTTTTATAATTTTCCCTTACTTTTCCCTTTTTCTCTCTTGCCTTCTCTTTTCCTTCTTTTAACATTTTGCTTCTGCTCAGTTGAGAGCTGATTTGTTTTATTTTTAATGGAAAATGATCATTTTGCCCTTAATGAGTCCTTTTGTTTTTATTTTACAGTCCTTTTTTTTTTAACACTTAAGAACTTTGTTCATTCTAAAATTTTAACTAGATTTTATTCAATATATTTTAGGATTCCTTGTAAAATCTCATTATAATTTGATGGTCAGATTGAAAATTACATCCAATAATATAAAACTGGTTAAATTGTGATTTCTCATCAAATTTTTAAATTTTTCCAAAAATTTTAAAATTTTAACTCAAGATAAGACATCACATTAGAAGGTTTAAACATAAATTTTTAAAAATTTTTGATAATCCAATCAAGGATTATACATTTTTTTATATAAAACTAGTCGACTTATGATTTTTCACCTAGAAGGTTTACAAAACACCTCTTTATAATTGACTTTAAATTCTTGTTTATAGTCCTTAGCCATAAGATAAGATGAGCTTTATTTTTCTCTTTGTTTTTCCGTAACACTAGTTTTATTAATTTTTGTTTTATAAATCCATTTGATATCAATTACTTTCTTCTTTTTTAGAAAACTTGTACTCTCGGGTATGGTTCCTTTTAATTGCTTGAATCTCTTTTTTTTTATAGACTTCTGCCATTTTATTTCAATGATTTCTTCTTCAAATGTAATAGGGTAACTTTTTCTCATTAATGCATAATGAATAATAGCTTCCTTATCAAAAAGTTCATCTCCACTTATATAATCTATCTTCTAGGTCGATTATCTCTTTTCATGTGGTTCTCTTAGCCTTAGTAATTCTAAAAATGTTTATTCAATATAAAAGAATAACTATTATTTGGTGATTATTATCACCAACTTCATCAAAGTCAATAATCAACTTGTTTGATATTCCTTTCAATGTATTAGTTTCCTAACTCCATTTCTTCTTTTCATCGAAGTTCTCATCTCAATTGATGATAATGATTTGAGTGTTTGGATCATATAAGTTCTTGCACTAATAAAAACACATTTCACACTGTTATCATCAAGCTTTTGTTATGATATTTGTGTTGGGATGTTGCATTAATGGGCAACAATATTTGCAGTATACTCTAAGAAAGAGGGTTGTCATTGTCAAAGGCTATAATGATGGGTTGTTGGTGGTAACTACTAATGTCAAACAAATTGCACCAACCATTGACAAAATGGTGCAACTCATGTGCTGTCACCATTAGTGTCATAATTTATGACCAAGTTGTCTTGTTATTAATGCCTATAAATAGAGGCATAATCTAGAGAGCAAAGTGAGAGAGAGAGAGAGAGAGAGAGAGAAAGTGTGTAGTAGAACATAAGAAAAGAAGAGAGAAAGTGGAGTGACTACCAAGGGAGTTGAGTTTAAGTGAAGTGATCCTCCTCCTTCATGTGTGTTGTAACTCTTTTTTCTATCTATCTCTACTAATATTGACTTCTCTCATGGTCGTAAGCGATTTGCCGAACCATGTTAAATATTATATAAGTTTGTTTAATCTCCAATGGACAACTATCAGAATATCACCAATCGGAATCCTAAATAATTAATTTAAAACTGTGATAACATCATAGATAATAAACTAAAACATTTTATGAAAACAAATTCAAAACCAAGCAAGTTATGAAGGATGAAATACAAAAAAAGTAACGAAACCAAGATTTCTAGACGTGGAAGGTAATAATATTAAGACATTGATACCTGATGCCATCCACCATATCATAGACCCTTAAGTCATTTAACTCATTTTAGCATCTTGGTTCACCCATTTCACTAACCTAGTTACCATGCCAAACCTCATTCTGCTACAATATTCTTCTATAACCCATCCATTTTCATCTTTAAATCCATTCCATACTTTATTCAATATCTCCGTACATGAGACATATTAACATTATATTTTAAAAAAAAATTACTCCTGAAACCAAGTATTCAGACCCTTAAAACCCTCATCCAAAGAGCCCCATCGTTATTAATCATTACTTCCTAGACAACTATCACTAACCTCAACCTTTCTTATTTTTTGACAAATACTTTTTTATTCTCTTAATTATGGAGTAATTAATTAGATTACTAATGGAATAACCAATAGGCAAATATATATACTTTATCTTCAATTATCATAGAAAAAGCCATATTAAATACAATAATTATGGACACTAAAGCTAGACCTAATTTTTCATTGATACCATCAACAACTTTGTTGATAACAAATAATTCTTACTTTTTTTTAATTTTTTCATGAAAATAAATAATTAAATTGAAAGGCACATAAATTACTTGAAATACCTAGGATGGCATATAAAACACCAAGTATCCAATACCCAATATGGCATAATGCTACTCAAAGAGAGATGCCCACCATATTTACGTCAGAATCTAGCTAAATTTACGAACCAGGTGTTATGGTTAACAAATCAAATCTAAAGGGAGGATAGAGTTTTTAAACCCGACCTGGTGGTTGATCAGGCCCAAGGCAAGGGTCATTGGTTTTGCTCAGATCATCCAGGCCAACCCTAATTTTTTTTTTATAAATCAAAACGATGTTGTTTTGGTTAAAAAAAAAAATAATTAACTGTTTGTAATCGGGTTTTTGACTGGATTAACCTGCTAGGTCACTCGAGTTTTTTACTTCTTTATTTTTTTTAAATCTAGCCCGGTTTTAACCTCGGATCAACCTGTTGCATTTAAAAACTATGATCCAAACTTTTAAAATGATAGAAAATATCAATCTTTTATATTAGAATCTAAATTTAAATTATAAAATTCTTATTAAGGATCAACGCGGTGTAAATTATTTTTTAATTTTTTTTTTTTATTAATTTGTTTATATATTTATATTATTTTAATATACTAATCTCAAAAATAATTTTTAAAAAATAAAATTAAATATTATTTTAATATATTTTTAAATAAAAAATATTTTAAACCTTAACTATTATCACAATGTTAAATATACACTTCTATTAGCAACTAAAAAGAGGTATATTGATTACTATTTTAATATATACATAAGCTATTTTCACGTGGAATCTTCACCAATAATGACGCTATAATCAAAATATATATTCATTTGGAATGGAATAGTTTTTTTATTTATTTATTTTACTGTAAACTTGATGATGAGTTTTGTTAAATAAAGGAGTTTGACACGAAACAATTTCTTAGCATAATTTCTCGTTTAGATTTGTCATGAGAGATTATTATAATAGAATTTAAGAATTTATTCCAAAGTTTTTCGATTTAGGGTTTTATTGATAATTCTTGAGCTTGAGAAACACCGATCCTAGACCTATACACACCCCATTGACCATGCCATTCATCATCCGTGGAGAGAAAATTGTGAAATTCTATAGACACTCCTTGAAAATGAATAGAATTGTGTTATCTGGACCTAGTCGGTAATCAACAATTTCAAAGGTTCAAAAAGAACGAACCAATCAGCGTTGGGCAGTCAGGCAGACAAGCTTCGCCTGTGTCTGTCTGTCTCTGTCTGGAGGGCACACCAGGTCGTGTTCAATTCAGGTTTACTTAAGCCTATGACATGTGATTATTAAGAATGTGGGTTTTTTTTTAGGTAATTTTTTTT
>NW_011499962.1:216348-257889 GCF_000495115.2 Populus euphratica | reverse complement strand
TGTGTAAGTTGAAGTCTTTTTCTCTCTCAAAGTTTTAAATTTCTATAATGGACTAGGATGAGGTTTCTTTATGTGCAAAATCATTTCTTGCAGGGGTTTATATGAGTTTTTGTGGTTGTTTTAGGAGCTTAAACATGTTTTGTAAATTAGTTGGATGATATTTGTGATTCGATCTTGTGACTGATCATTCTGATGCTGCTCGTTACCAGCGCACAAAATAAGAATATACGGAAACAGAAGACATGATGATTCGGCTTTGCTTCCTTCCTCAGACTCCGCTTTTGCTGTTTTAAATATTGAGTCATACATTTTTCTTGCAACTCAAGTCGGCTCCTTAGTTTCATCTACCCCTCTCTTCTCTCTCTTCCCACAAACATTTCTTGACGTGAGTTGATTTCTTCCTCTCTTTCTCTTGCCTCAAACAAGACATATAACACTTGAAATTTGTTTGTGTTGTCAAGTTGGTTCTTGTTTAGTGTTTCATTATTAGTATTAAGACAGCAACTTTGTCTTAAAAAACGAAAACAGAGATCTTGGGTACAGTTCAAGCCAGAACTCGAGAAAAGTTTGTGTTTTTTTTTGAGAAAGTAATGTTTTTTTCCTCTTTTTTAATGTTTCTATTTTTGTTCTTGGTCCTTGTTTACTTTGAGTATGGTAACTGATCATGGCATATGTCATTGCTTGTGTTGGGCATGCGTTACTACTGGTTTTCAGTATGGTTGTTTGTGGGTTTTAGTTCTTGTACTTAACTTTGTTTCAAGATCTGTGGAAGTTGAATTCTTTTTTTCTCTCAAAGTTTTAAATTTCTATAGTGGTCTAGGATGAGGTTTCTTTATGTGCAAAATCATTTCTTGCAGGGGTTTATATGAGTTTTTGTGGTTGTTTTAGTAGCTTAAACATGTTTTGTAAATTAGTTTTTGGATGATATTTGTGATTCGATCTTGTGACTGATCATTAAAAAATCCACCTTCAAATGGCTGCTGCTTAATATATTATTATGGATTAGTTTTAAATTAACGAATATTCTGATACCGATGCCATCATGTTGTATCTATGTGTTTGTGCTAAATCAACGCCCACTTTGGTTGCTTCAAGCGTTTTTATGCATCGAGAGAAGTTACCATCTTAAGTAGAAATGTAGAGTTCCTTGAATGATTATAATTCAAGTTTGGGCTACTGAGGGTTTATCATCTAAATTAGAAGTTAATTAGGCCTCTTGGGTTATGTAATTCACCGCATGGTGCATTCTTCAGGTGGGATCTATATTTCCTGCCTTTTGGTTTAAGAGCTTAAAATGAAGGGGAATTGCTTCCCAACCTTAGAAGTTAAGAAGTGATCTGTTGTGAAGTTGCATAATTGAAATCATTAATTAGCTAGGCTTAGTTAGATGATATATTGCAGTTTTTTGGGAAGTAATTTGTAGCATGTGTTAATTTGGCAGCTAGAACTAGCTAGTTAACAAATAAGAATGTGCTTTGTTTTAGTTGTAGGCGAGAAATGACAGCTTATTGTGCTGCTAGTTTGCGTTTAGAATTGCTCTAGACGGTTTCTCTTTGTATATGCCATCAAATGATGAGGAAAGCTAAGTTTGGCTTTTGTTTTCTTGTCAACTAGTCATGGAAAGGATCGTTATCGAAGGTGAACAAATTTGTAGATGCCTTTTAGACCATAACTCCACTTGTTGTATCTGTTGTCTTTAGCCTCTCCACAATATTTGGAGTATTTGAATTGGCTTTCTCTATATAAACTTACATTGAGCTCTTCCTTCAAGAATACATATATATGTGCTGTTTGCTTAGCTCATTTCTCTCAATTTTATTGCAGGTTCAATAAGAAAAAGTTTCTATATTTGATCCTGAATTGAGTGGTTGAGGGTATCAGCTCTTGTTTCTAGACTGATACTTTATTGACATGGCATTTGCAAGGGTTGCGAGAAGTGGCTTGAGAAGAACAGGAGGCACCTTTGGCAGTTACTCAAGTGAAGGGGATGTGTTATTATGTGAAGGAGTATCTATCCATAGAGGTCCCTTACCTTCCCTTCAAAATGCCAAAGCTGCCAGTGATCTTTCATACATTTCCAGCATCAGGAAGATTAATCACGTGAATATGCAGAGCAGGGGAATCAGGGTAACTCCACGGTATCAATCTGCAACTGCAGAGAGGATTATGGAGGAGTCAGAATCCGAATATGATGAACCAAGGTATCCAGGGCTTGAAGCAACAAAGCCTGGTGAAAAGCCAAGGGTAGTTGTCCTTGGTACTGGATGGGCTGCTTGTCGATTCATGAAAGGACTTGACACCAAAATTTATGACATTGTTTGCATATCTCCGAGGAATCACATGGTGTTCACACCTTTGCTGGCTTCAACTTGTGTTGGAACACTTGAGTTTCGCTCTGTGGTTGAGCCTGTTAATCGGATACAATCTGCGTTGGCAACAAGTCCCGACTCATACTTTTATATGGCTTCCTGTTTTGGCGTTGACACAGACAAGCATGAAGTGAGTCTTGCATTTTCCCTCTAATACAAATTCAAATAGTATTTTGATTGGATATGCAATTGCCAATCCAATGTAAGTTGCTTTCCATGTGGAAGTACTTAAATTAGATGTTACTTCAATGTGATCAGGTGTACTGTGAGACAATCAGCAATGGTGGACTACCACATGAACCTTACAAGTTTAAAGTTGCATATGACAAGCTAGTCATTGCTGCTGGATCTGAGCCTCTGACTTTTGGTATCAAAGGGGTAAAGGAACATGCGTTTTTTCTTAGAGAAGTGAATCATGCTCAAGAAATAAGGAAAAAGCTTCTCTTGAATCTTATGCTCTCTGAAAATCCAGGTGAGTTCTGCTATTTAATTATAAAGTTTCTTTTCCATTTCAAACTCTGATGCCTTTGTTCAGAGTTTGTAAATAAAGAAGAAGAAGAAGAAGAAGAAGAAGAAATGATCAAAGCTGTTCCTTTTTGTCCAACATTTTAAGTATTTGCTCATTCTTTGATCCAAGAACAACTCCAGGGAACCATTTCTTGAATTTTGGCTGCCGGTTTTGACAAGAGAGTCTAGATTTATGCTCATTAGATATGGTTCTATTCCAGCCAACTTCCCAGGCAAAAAGAAGCTCTGCTTTTGTGTCTGAAGTTGGCTTATTTGCTCATTCAGGCAACTCCATGCTGTTAATTCATCATTTAAAAAAAAAAATTGAAAGACTTATTCCAGTTATATTATTGCAGGCATACCTGAAGAAGAAAAGAAACGGCTTTTACATTGTGTAGTTATTGGAGGTGGTCCTACTGGTGTGGAATTTAGTGGTGAATTGAGTGATTTTATCATGAGAGATGTTCGGGACCGGTATACTCATGTTAAGGATTATGTTAAAGTCACCCTCATAGAGGTAATGCACATGCTTCTTTACTTGTTACAAATAACCCTGCATAGAGATATTAAATTGCTAACATTTTGGTTTTGTCTTTTTTTCCTTTCTTAAACAGGCAAATGAGATCCTGTCATCCTTTGATGTTAGCCTGCGGCAATATGCAACAAATCATTTGACCAAGGTAATTTTGTTTGTACTCGAGTCTCTATTGTAGTTGAACAATTTCTCTTATGAACTGCTTGTGACATTCTGGAGTTTTTTTCAGTCTGGTGTCGGTTTTATGCGAGGAGTAGTGAAAGAGGTGCACCCCAAAAATATAGTTCTTAATGACGGGACTAATGTTCCTTATGGTCTTTTGGTCTGGTCTACTGGTGTTGGTCCCTCTCAGTTTGTGAAGTCATTAGACCTTCCCAAGTCCCCTGGTGGAAGGTATTAAAACAGCGATTTCATTTGAAAATTTTCTACTTTCTTGCAATTCCTATCTTTGGAAGGTCTTGCTGACTGATCTTATTGACACAGGATTGGTATTGATGAATGGTTGCGAGTCCCGTCTGTAGAAGATGTGTTTGCACTTGGAGACTGTGCTGGTTTTCTTGAAAATTCAGGGAGACCAGTGCTTCCAGCTTTAGCTCAGGTCAGACCCTCTAGCTAGTTTACCTCTCTGACATCCATCTTCCACTGTTTTGTCACAATAGTCTAGCTAATCTAAAATCGTTGCATACTTTTGGTGATTGTGAAATGGGCAATGAAGGAGACAGTTTCTTTTTTCCCCTTTTTATGTTGTTATTCAGAATTAAGCTGCGCAAGGACAAGCAGCTGTAAGCTCATAAAATTCACAATTCATTTGCAGGTTGCAGAAAGGCAAGGGAAATATCTTTTGGAGTTGTTTAACAAGATTGGAAAGCGTGGAGGCAAGGCTTTAAGTGCAAAAGATATCCCTCTTGGTGATCCTTTTGTCTACAAGCATCTTGGGAGCATGGCATCAGTAGGTCGTTACAAGGCGCTAGTTGATCTACGCCCATCCAAGGTACCCTGAGATCTTGCAAAACAATTTTTACTGCCATGCCTCCAGAGCAAATGGGCACTAAGCACGGTCGCCCCTGTAAATTTGGACCACTTGTGGCCCTCTATTGCTTAGCAGTTCTCTTCTAGCTAATTTTACCTCTGTCGTCAGCTGATGAAACCTTCGTTTTATCTTTGGCAGGATGCAAAAGGTTTATCACATGCCGGATTTGTTAGCTGGTTGATTTGGCGCTCAGCTTACCTTACGCGTGTGGTCAGCTGGAGGAACCGGTTTTACGTGGCAGTGAACTGGGCAACCACCCTGGTTTTTGGCAGAGACAATTCCAGGATAGGATAGGATACGGTGGTTTTACACGACATAACTCACCACCGGCATTGCTGAGACGTAGTGTGGTGTTTCTTAAATTTGTTTGAGCTGAGGCTCTCTCTCTATATGGATTTGCCTTAAAACCTCTCATTTCCTTTGATTTTATTCAATTCAATGTTCATATATTCGGAGCAGGTTTAAGGTGAATGGAGTTTTGAGAGAAATTATAAATAAGATATTTTAAAATATTTCTGATCAAATTTTTAAAATCAAGCTTTACTAATAGATCCTTATCTATAGGTAATTCATCTAGTTTTTCTTGTAATATTGTTCTTCTTAAATAATATTTAATTAATTTTAATTTCCAAAAACTTCTGTCAGCTATTGTAACTGTTATAGGTATTATCAATAAAATTCTATAAGTAATACAAGTATTTGGAAAAAAAAAAAATTTAATTATATCATTTTGATATCATTCGTTTCTACAGGTTAATCATTATTTAATTAATGAATTTAAATAACGGTTAGTTTTTTCTCATGCTATGAACCAGAAAACTTGGAATCTTTTGTCAGCAAGATACGCTCGAGACATTGCCCAGGTAGCTTAAACGGGCTGGCTGTGTTGATATCGCTAAGTAATATGGATAATACAGATTCGAGAACAGGATCAAATACCGTCCCTGAAGCAACATGGTTATTTTAACCTTTTCATTCAACTTCTGCATAAATAAATCAATCAGTGATCTTAATTATAGCTTTCAACCCATATAGTAAGCATCATTCGGGAACTCAATAATGCATGCTGTCAACTTGATCATTATAGATCAGAGTCGGATGTGGGCTTTTCAGGATGCGAATCAAAATAAGATTAAATGGTAAAAGCAGAATAAATAGCAAACTCATCCCACAAATTTGCCCATTTCAAAACACTGTTGCGAACTGGTATGAAGGGAGATTAGAAGGTGGGAATTGTTGTGTATGATGCGAATCAAAATAAGGTTAAATGGTAAAGGCAGGATAAATAGCAAACTCAGCCCACAAATTTGCCCACTTCTTAACACTGTTGCGAACTGGTATGAAGGAAGATTAGAAGGTGGGAATTGTTGTGTATGACTTATAGTTTGGATTTTCAATTTAGCTCTAAACTGTGGCGTCTATCACTTATGTACTAATCCAATTCGATTAATCCAACCCTCAACAAATGGCAGGAACAGTCAAAATCGTTACCATCTTCAAAGCAACTAGTAGAAGTTTAAGCACTGAGACAACACGGTAACTGGGGCAAAAGTTCTAAAGCATTAAAAAGAAGAGAAATTTAACAAGCACAGATGAACAAGATCGAGTCTTTTATGTACATAGCGTCAAATTAGAATAAAATTTAGCTAAAAATAAAAGCTATAAAGTACAATCTTTTCTTCTACCTGACTCGGGACTCAAAAAATCATCCAGAAGACCAGTTTTGGGGCATCCAAATAATTAAGAGATATGAGAAGCAGCTCGACGACTGGTATTGTGAGAGAAGAAAGAAGCAAAACAGTGAGCAAACCCCACTACTATAGCCACCTTAAGCTGCCCCCTCTTCGGAATCGGACGGCTAACAAACCCCCTGGAAACTTTCCCGCCGTTGTAGCTCATAAGCCTTCGGGCACCTGCCATCGTTCTTTCTTTTCCTTGAGAAAGATCAGACCTTTCTAGCAATGGAGGCAGCAATCGAGGTAGAATCAATGTCAGAGAGGTGAAAGTGCTCTGAGTTTCCGTGATGAATCGAAGGTTACCTTTCTGGGGTTATATTAAGGTTTTTGTTGATTAATGCCCTTGGTCATTGATGAAATTACAGGGTATGGACATAGTTTTTGAATCCCTTGACAGTGCCAGTTGAACCTTTCTGGATAGTGCCAGTTGTACATTCTGTTCTTTTTCTTAGTGTTTTTGTTAATACCTTGGGTGCATGCTATTTTAACAAAAATATTTTTTAATTAAAAAATATATATTTTTAATATTAATATATTAAAATCATTAAAAAAATATTTTAAAAAATATAATTAGATATTTTTATGATTAAAAAATAATTTAATTCATGCAATCAAACATTGCCTTAATTTTTTTTTAATATATTTTTTTTTTTGGGTTAGGGGGGGTTTGACTTATAAAGCAGCTGGTTTTGCTTGGGTGTGCTTGCTTAGCTGTGCCCATTGTCTTCATTGTTGGAATCCATGAACTTGACCACCTTCCCAAATAACTCTAGTCAATTAATTTGAAGATAATGATTGAATGAATTTGAATCCAATACTTTAATATTGGTATCTAAAATGCAAACATACATTATAGATTCATCTTCAAGAGCTTTTGTTCATTTCAATAAGAAGAGATAATACCTTGATTTGTTCAAATTCCATCTAACCTAGTAAAGAGAGATAATATGAGAGTTTTAGTTGGGATTTTTCTTCAATTTTTTTAATAGTAAATACCTCTTCCATGAGAGTATTGGTTAGGATTCTTCTTGAATAATCCCAGTAGCAATACCGCTTGTATTTAATTAATATTTGTATGATATTGTGATAGTTCCTGTTTTTTTTTAAAAAAAAATTAAATATATTAAATTAATTTTGTAAAGTATTTTTCAATAGTTTTGATATAATAATATAAAAAATTATTTTTTAAAAATATCTTATATCACATTACTAAACATACAAATAATAATTATAGGTTCAACATTGGTTTTAACATCTATCTTTACTAATTCACGTAATGATAATAATTTATAGCTTGGTTAGGTTTCGAAGTTAGCTTGTAAATTAAGCAAGAGGGGAGATGTTTTGAAATCTAAGAACTGAATGGTTCATCCTTTGAAACCAAGGTTGTTGGATTTAATGAAATGTAAATTATAATATTAAAATTTGATCTAGTAGGTTAATTCAAGATTTAACTAATTCTAGATTGAAATTAAACTGGATTTAAAAAAATAAAAAATAAAAAACTTGCAACCTGTTAATTATTTATTTTTTAATTAAAATAAAATAATTTCATTTTATAAAAAATATTAAAATTAATTCAATAAATCAATTAAAATCTGATAACCCGTAGAAAACCTATAACTCGGGTGTTGAACCGGAACAATCATGGGGCCGGTTTAAAAACTCTATGTGAAGTTATTATTTAATGGCAGGTTTGTCGTCTTCTACATGGAGAGAGAGAAAACCGAGAGGACAAGATGATGGTGTTTTCGTAAAATAAGGATAAAGTATGGGTTAAAAGAAGGAGGATAAGATCAAAAGTTAAGGTTGACAAAGAATCACGTGCCTCATTGTGCTGCTCCTTAAACAATATGAAAAGCCATCGTGCTGTCATGTCCCCTGCTCCCCCGGTGCTTCTGCTTCATGTCGCCTTTTTCTTTTTTCTTTTTTCTTTTTTCTTTTTTTCTTTTTTCTTTTTTCTTTTTTGGCTTTTTTCTTCTCTCTTTCTCCAAAGCTGATTCCACGCCCCGTTCAATAATACATATATTTACATCTTCTATCAAATTTTCCTTTTTTCTTTCTTTATTTTTTATTCCTATTTTTATATCAATTTATAATTTTAATTTCGCATATTCTATATTTATCTCGTATATTTAGAAATAATTAATATATTATCTTAATGTGACATTAAGATTTGGACTTAAAAAAGCTAAAATATAAATAATTTTTTTAAAAAAAATAGCATCCCTTTTGTTTTTTTTTTAAATGTTCTTTTTTCTTCAACCTTGTTTGTTTTTACATTTTAAAAATATTTTTAAAAAAAATTATTTTTTTTTTATTTCAGATTAATATTTTTTAGTATTTTCAAATAATTTTTATGTGTTAATATTAAAAATAATTTTTTAACAATAAAATAAAAAATTATTTTAATATATTTTTAAATAAAAAACACTTTAAAAAATAACCGTAACCATACTTTACTTGAATTTTTTTTGCCTTAAATTATAAAATATTTTTCTTTTCAATGTCAACTTTCAAGTATTATGAAAATTAAAATTTATAATTGTTTATTTATTTTTTATATGATTATCTCAATTTAAAAAAATATATATTTTTATATATCTAGTCATATTTAAAAAAAAAATAACCTTATTATAAATCTTATATTTTTATTATCATATAATTAAATAAAAATATAATTTAAAAAATAAAATAATTAAATCAAACAGAATCTATAACTTTATATATAGTTGTTTTAATATTTTAAAAATAACATCCGCATGTTTTTTTTTTTTATTTACGTTAAATGACTTCTTCGAAAGAACTTCTCTGATGTTTAAAAGGTCACTCGCCGCATCGCACAGGCAACCTTTCATGAACATGAAGGATAGTTTCTTTTCTTTTCTCAGCATAGTTCATGAAGTTAATTCATGGAAGCTATCACCGTCAATATTTTTCTCATTGAACGATATATTTCAAAGTCAGCACCATATTTCTTTTCATAGAGAGAATCGAAGAAATCCAAAAGAAATATATTTAAAAGACAATGCCAGGTCCATGGCCGCCATGCTTACAGCAAATTAAATAAGCTAAAGCAACGCAACCATGTTTTGTGTGCTAGTGGTTTTAGCAGGGGGGTTTGCTGTCTTTACACTCTAGGTTTGAAACTTGGTGGGTATATTTATGATCCCTGTAATATTTTACTTATTTATTAAATTTATAGATAAATTTAAAAATTAATTATAATACAATGTAAGTTATACAATGTAAGTTATAAAATAAAAAATAATAAGCTAAAGCAACACAGTATAGTACTACATTAAATTAGTATGACTAACACCATTCATCGAATCTGAATCTTGCAAGTGGAGAAGGCCTCTGGGTTCAATGAACTTCCTGTAATTCTTGACAAAATTATTTTAATTGTGTCAGATTTTGTTAGGGCAGGGAATAGATTTGGTTCTGGTCGGATGGGATTTGAAATTGAAGCCGCCTGGCCAATTATCTGTGGTGGGTTTTAATAATTTATTGAGATAAATACTTTGTTTGAAATCAGGGGATGCATCTTCTGCTTACTTTATAGCATGCTTGACCGAACCCTAGAAAATCTAGCATTGATAATTTTGTGCACGCAGTAATAACTGTTCTTGATTCGGTAATAGCTTACATCATGATTTTATGTCTTAATAACTTAATGGGTCAAATATCCTCCAAGGTTTATGCACTGGCGCCTCATAGGTTAGGTAGATATTTCAAGTATGACATTAACATTTACTTGACATTTTGCCTTCTTGAAATTTTATAATACATGAGCATTTAGGCATCTTGTCAAAGTTATTAACCCCATATGAATCATGAATATCTATGTTGATGCTGCAGTTATGGATTAATTAGATTAATTTAAATTGGGTGACTTAATTTAAATTGATTCGAGCTAGTTAGAACAATAATATTCAAGTTTTTTTAATAAAATAATATTTTTTTGATTTTTTTTAAAATTAAATTAGTTTTTATCAGTCAATAAGATTTTAAATTAATTTATTAATTTGATTAAATTATATCAAATTAATTTTTATACAATTTAATTTAAAATCAAACCTTAATTGAGGTTTCTTAATCATCCAAGTAATTATAAGATTTTTTTTATCAGAAAGCATAACTGGATTTTAATTTTTTTAAAATAAACATGTTATTTTTCAAGTAAAAGCTAACTCGGTTAAATTTGGATGGCTCACGGATCATGCAATTAAATTTACATATATTAACATGTTTTTTTAATTTACATATATTAACATGTGATTAAAATCTTAAAATGGGTTTAATAACTTTGATTTTAACAAAAACTACTCTACTCATGAACTTAAAAAAGAAAAAAAGTCAGTATGGCCTTTCCAGTTTCAAAAATAAAAGTAGGTTTGGTAATCAATTACTCTACTGATTTTAAGTTAACAATATTGTCTTTGACTTGTTTATGCAAAGAAAACTCCACCCTCGTTGGTTGAACCATTGATCTGGGCAAAATTAATAAATCTCTCAACCACAAGTTTAATTACTTGCTAATACTGGGAATTAACGATTTGGTGCAAAATACTTGCCCATCACAAAGCCACATCAAAGACTAAAGAATCAAAGTAGAATCAAGAAGTTCATCTGAAATTAATTAGTAGAACAAAATCTCTGTACAATGGAAGAAACACTAGTAACCTCATAGAATACATGAACAAAAACGAAAAAATAAAATAAAATTGTTCATTTCTAACGAGCCACTGAACTCGAGCCAAGTTTCTGAGCCTTCCATGGTCTGGTGGCTAGTGAGCTAACTGGAAAGCACCACATTTCTTGCGGGGAGAAAAAATTGATGCAAAAGTATGGGCCAAACCCAGTACTATCGCCACCTTAACTTGACCTCGCTTGGGGATCATACGGCCATAGAACCTCTGTTGTGAGTAACTTCCACCATTGATCATCACGCTCCTGCCACTTGCTGCCATCTATATATCCTAGGTCTTCCTTCTTCTCCTGAGAGATTGAAAATGTTAGAGAAGAAGAGAGAAGCTGTTGAGGCTTGGGAGTGTAATTAAAGTGTGCTGGCTTAATTGGAGATTGGCTTAGTTTTTAGTCTTTGACGGTTTGGTTTATATAGAGATTGGTCTAGTGAAAATGCCCTTTACTATTTACTACAGCTAAAGACTCCCCATTACTTTTTTCACACTTTTGACCATGCTTAAGATCACGATTATACAGAATCTGTAAGGTTTGGCAGGGATAGGATGGTCATTTGGAACTCTTGTAGCCTAGCGTAGACAAGAAGATCCTACTTTTATATATATATATATATACATGTTGATGAAGCAAGAGCCTTGAATGGTTTTAGTGGAAGATGGCATTATTTTTTAAGACATGTTGCATATGATTCACGTTGGTGTTTTGTTCGCATTGGCTAGAGCTTCGAAGCCATCGTTGCCATTGGTGGCCATCACCAGAATGTCACTGTCTAATTGTTCCTCCTCTTTCTCTTCCCCGATTGCTTATTTGCTCTTACAGATTACATCAATGGAGCAATTAATTAAATTTTTTTACACTTGTGTCCTTTTCAACTATATAGTTTTTAATTGCCCGTCTTGTTTTCACCATGAAATTCACCATGGCACAACTTTATACTTCATCATTGTGTTTGTCGCCGAATACAAGATAAATATGTATTTCGTTAAAAAAACAAAAGCAAAGACAGTTTTGAAAATTAAAATCTTTTATTTCGATATAATAACTAAATAAAATCACTTAAAATAAAATTTTTCAACCGCCAAAAAGAAATAATGGTCTTAAAATCTTTATATATATATATATCGGGAATTAATATTGGTGCAACTTTGATGGATTGAGGGTAGTATTGGTGCAATCCGTAGAAAAGGGACTGAATCGAAACTTCCCTCATAAGTGAAGGGTGTATTTCAAGTTTGCCCTTAAAATGGTGAGCATTGGCTGACGATACATTTGCTGACACTTGCAATAATGTGCTGAGGAAGAGTTCAAAAATACACTGAATCAAGACTTTTTCTTTCAAGTATTAAGCCACGAGATTTCACTTCAGTTATTTGTCCACCGAAGCATTGTATGCATCCAATAATAGCAGTTAGAAATCCATTAGTTTTTAAAATTAGCAATATTTTAAAAAAAATCAGGGAAAAAAGTTTTTACATAATAAAAAAATTTATAAATATTAACATATCAATATTTTTAAAAAATAGCTATTAATAATAGAAATATTTTAAAAAATAATACTTCAACCATAACTAATTAAAAAATTATGATAATAACATCTAAAATACTATTAAAAATATTTTAATAAAAAAACTAATAAAATAAAAAAAATTTCAATAATAACTGAAGTGAGTAATACCATCATCAAAAAAACAAGTTCATCGGCTACCATCTTTAAATGGTGCATATGATCCTTGATTTTATTACTATTTGTGACTTTATATAGTGTGATTAAATTCATTTAGTTAATATCTTTTAAATGTTGCCCAGTGTTTTCATTTAAAATCACTGTATACACCTCAAGCACTACATGGAGCATCATGATCCATCAACTAAAGCTTTTTAGATATGAATGTAGCAGAACTTTTGTAGGAGACAAGTGATTGTGTGCGCGCCCACGGACCATTTTCAGTAGTCCACAACTCCCCTTTTTTATATTTTATATTTTTGGATGATTAATCATGACACAACTTTGTCAGTGTAAACTAGGATAAGCTACAGCCTTCTCAAAAGTTGAGAGATTTTTCAAGATCACGATCAAGATTTCTGCGGCAAAGATATTTTTTTTAATTATTTTTTATTTAAAAATATATTAAATTATCTTTTAAGATTTTTTAATTGAAAAAATATTTTAAAGACATCAATTTAATATTTTTTAAAAAATTAAATATATCTAAACACAATTTCAAACATAAAAATAGAAGAAATTAGTAGGTGAATTTGGTTATGTGCTCTTGACTAAGTATCAATAATTATATAAATAGCATGCTAACCTATTTAACCATATAATCATCTTTAAATAAAAAAAATATGAGTATTAAGAGGATATAGAAAAATAATTATAAATATAAATTAAAACATTCTCATATAATTGATTTAATCAGTAATTTTTTTATAAAAAAAATGTTTCACCATCAAATGTTATATAAAATCAATAATAAAAAAAAATGTTAGTATTTTTTAATATGATCTAATTAAGATATTTAGCTTTAAACCCATCCCTTTCAATATAAAAAATGTTAGTATTTTTTAATATGATAGTATTTAGCTTTAAACCCATCCCTTTCAATTCTTCTAAAAAAATTGAATTGCCCAAATGTAATTCAGTAACCCTTCTAGTTCTATATCTCTTGATCACTTTGGGCAAGTTTTAATATTTAATTTACTAAATATCTTAAAGATGGAAAGCATTTGGGCTAGCTCATTTGGGCTGAATAAGAACTAGTTTATGAGTTTGTACCCAACCCTTTTAATGGCCCATTTTCTTCTTAAAAACCCATGAATAAGATGATGAACAAGAGTATATAATAATGGAATCATGATATTCTCATAGTTTGATCTCTTGGTCAGCACAGGTGACTGAGAGGAAGCAAGAAGCAGCAGCCATGGCGATTAACAAAATAATAATAGCAAGTCCACCACGACTCATACACTGATCGTGTCATTGGTTTAGCAGGAATCATCACCAAATTGAATGAAAATAAAATATTTATAAAGTTTTTTTAAAGAAGGCAATTGATTAACAGATTAGATTGAATAAGACGAGATTGAATAGAATAAGAAAAGATCGTTCCATATAAAACTCTCGACATTGTTTTTGCTCTTGGATGCGTTCTATAAAATAAAAGAGATAGAAACAAAACAAGTCCATGTTTTCATGTATTTTTCTTTTGAAAACACATTAATTCATTTAAATATTATCATATATTTCATATCTTCTTCTTCGTTATCCCTTCTGCTGATGAATATTCTATCATGAAATACCAGAGATCTTGACGCGCACTCTCCATGCATGATGTCAGGCAAACGAAAGCCTGAGCAGAGGCACCTCCCGACTGTTTTAAGAGCGTCTGGTAACTAATTCACAAGGCCTTGTCAAGATCTACATAGACACGACCGTCAAGATTTCCTGTTAATGTAAAGAGGATCAGGACGACAGCTTACAGGTCCCGTGAAGAGTCTTGCTCTTGACTCTCCCATGGGGCAGGGCCTGATAGATCCAAGAACAGTAAGAACATGGCCAACACACAATCTTCTGTTATTTTGACACATATTCCATGCCACCCCATTGGTGAACTGCAGCGTTTAACGTCTCATTTCATTTCCCAATCAAAGCAGGCAGAGGAAGGAATCATCATAGCCAAGGGTGTAAAACCATGACATTGAGTTCTACCCATTTGCGATAATTGATATAAAGTATCATATCATGTCAAAGTTTTAGATTGATTGATTATGATGTGAATGTGTGATTCTAATTATTTTAAAATGTTTTTTATTTTAAAATATATTAAAATAATATTTTTTATTTTTAAGAAATTATTTTTGATGTCAATATATTAATATAAAAATATATTAATTTAAAGTAAAAATATAAAAAAATTATTATTTTTAAATAAACAGACTAAATAAAGAGATAAAGAGAGAGCCTATCATCATTTAGATGAATCCAAGAACTAGAAGCACTTTGGGTAACATGCCCACAAGCATTTCCAAGATTTTTTTTGGTATTCCCCTATGCGTTACGTTTCTGTATGCATATAATAATTAATGTGTCGATGAGCTCAGTATAACGTCTTGATGAACTCATATGTATGAGGTATTGATGACCTAGATGTAGTCGACACAAACAATTAATATTAAATTCCTGTATTTAAAACTGATTATTATCTGGATAGAGGAATAATACATATAAAAAAATATACAAATTCATTTTAAAATTTTATCTTAAATATATTTATTTTATATTTTTATGTACATCTCTCTCTCTCTCTCTCTCTCTCTCTCTCTCTCTCTCTATATATATATATATATATATATATATATATATATAAAATCACACGTCAAAAACATTAACCATGGCTTAGGTATACATCTCTCCAAATAATACATTATTTTATTGCATCAATACATTACCAAAGAGGGAGTGAAATCTAGGATATTTCATCAATAATAACCACAAAAGTGTTTTTTTTTTCAAATCATCACCATAGCTCGATGCTGCCTTGTGAAAGTTGCTTGCCAGCTGAGTTCTCCATGCTGCCTTGTGAAATTTGCTTGCCAACTGAGTTCTCCATGCTGCCTTGTGAAAGTTCCTTGTGAAAGTTGCTTGCCAACTGAGTTCTCCATGCTGCCTAGTGATGGTTGCTTGCCGACGGAGTGTTCTTCAAATAAAAATAAAAATAAAAATTGTAAGATAAGCTCAACTCAATTGAATCCACTCAACATAGTTAAGTGACACCCATCATTTGTTGGCGTGGGTTGATGATAAGTTGGATTTGGTAATTTTTCTCCGATAAGCCATCACTCATTGATTATGATTGCGGCAATATTAATTTTTAAATGTTTTAAAAGTTAATATCGTGACTTTTTTACATGTTTTAATTTTTAGAAAAAAATAAAAGTATAATTTGTAACTTTTTAAAGATCACAACTTCTGGAAGAGACAGAGAAAGAGAGTAGCAAAAAAATTTTAAATGATATCAAGAGGCAGTATAGTATTTTATATTATTTTTTTTTGTTATTATCTAATAAGATGAGGGATACTTTTTTATTTAATTAAATATAAAAATAATAAAAAATCAGAAGGATAGTGAAAAAAACCTAAATACTTTTAAAATAAAAAATATATAAAATTAATGGAATGGAAGTTTTTTTTGTCTTTTTACAATGATTTTTTTTGTTGTTGTTGTTAACATGTTAGAGAAATTTAATATTTAACTAAACATTAAAAAAAAAAATAAGTTTGTTAGTGCATGGGATGCATCCACGTACTGAAAAAGCACCTTCTAGTAGTCAAAAATATCATTTTATCATGTTATTGAAAGATTTCTTGTGTTCTCTTTTTATTAGTACAACACGTGTTAATGGTGATAGAGTTGTTTGCTCACCCGTGGATACTTTTTTTTTCACTCGTCCTTTAAAAATTATAATTTAGTCTTTTTTTGTTGTTGTTATTTAAACCCTAGTCCTTTTTTATTTCTAATTTTTTTTCCTTGGTCATTTTGAAAAAGATTTATTAATTTTTCAATTTCATCATTGAATTTAAATTTATGATATATATATATATATAGTACTCATTGTTTTGATTTCTAATTTTTTTTTAGTCATTTTGTTAAAGTTTTGTTTGTTTTCAATGTATGTACTTACATGTCAACTGAAAATCAAGTTATATTTATCGAAAGAAAAAATATACCGATACAAAATATAATGGTTGTTTGTAATTTTAAATTGCAGTTCATGCTCGTATGGGCAAAATTAAAAAACAATACATTAGATATACACATTTTTTTAAGGCTATTGATAATAGCAATTTAAATTTTTCAAAATCACTAGAATGTAGTTATATGATAGAAATAATAATATGAATTTTAATTTAATAATATTATGATAAATTTAGTAAGTTATTTTTAATTGCAAGTAAATATTATTTGGTTGATGCTAAATATTCTAATGATTATGTGTATTTAGATTTATATAAAAATGAAAGGTGTCACTTATAAGATTTTAGACGTCGTAAACAACCAAGAGGTCAGGGAAAAGTATTTAATCATGCACACTCAATACTATATAATGTTATAGAATGTTTTTTTGATGTATGGAAATAGAGGTTAAGCATTTTTACAAAATATGTCTATTTATCCATACAAAACATAAATTCATATTGTAGTTATATCATAGACACTATATAATTACACTAAAAGAATATCACAAGAAGATGTGATATTTGTATAATTTGATAGCAATTCTAATTTTATTTATAATAATTTTTTACTTGATATTGTTGCATACTTAAAAAGTCATGGATCTCACAAGACTTCCAGGATAGATTTTATACATGATGAAATTATAAATAGTTTAATGAGATAAAAAAATATTTTTATAAACAATTATTCATTTTATGATGTAATAATAATTAAATCTACTTATTTTAATTAAAAATCAATAATATTAATAAAATATCATTTTTAATTATTTTATTACCAAACCTCAATATAAAAAATATTTTTAACCAAACATACTAAACTATTTTTTTTATCTAATTTCAATTTCAATCACAATTTTAATCAAATATTTATTTTATAAAACTAAACTTAATTAAAAATAATTTTTATAAAACAATTTTTTTCAAATAACAACCACACAAATTAATATAAAGCCAAACACATCCTTATCATCAAAGTATAAAAATACCCACCAATACCAAATAATGGGAGACCTCTTCATCAATGCCTCAAATACTCTACAAAATCTTTAGTTCTGTACCAGTGATGAGAGAGAGATCTGGGAAGCTAAGCCACTGCTTGACTGACTGCTTGGGTCAATTTTATCAGCTTGTCACCTTCTCTTAGGCAACCTCCTCTTTTTTTATATCATGCTGCACATAGCATTTATCATCGTAATCATATCCCACAAAGCCAAAGAGACTGGGAGACAGTGAGAGAGGGAGAGAGAGAGTGGTATCAGAGTCATCAAACCCGTTAAAACTGACATGCCTTTAAATTGCTCAAGCTTGGCTACCAAAGTCCCACATACCTTGGGAGGACTAAAAACTACTGCTACTACAACAACAATCCATGTAGGAGGAGGAGGTTTTTTTAACTTGTTTAGTAAAACCCATCAAAACAATTCTCTCTACATTGCTTCCCTTTCTTTAAACAAGAGAAACAGCAGCCAAAGATACTGTCTTTCTTCTTCTTCTTCTTCTTCTTTTGTAATGGAGGACACCAAAGACATGGTCTTTTCTACTCTAGAACCTGGAAAGTATTCAAAAGAATTGGATATTGCTGTAAGGGCTGTGCAGATGGCTTGTTTTCTTTGTCAGAAAGTGCAGGAAAGTTTGATTTCTAAAACTACTAGTCAGTTACAAGCCAAGGATGACAATTCTCCAGTTACTATTGCAGGTATATATTAATTTAATATCATGGCTGTTTGTTCATCGTTTTGTTTTGTGAAATGGGTTCTTGTTTTTTTTTTTTATTATTATTATTTTCTTTTGGTCTGGAATTAGTATTGACTGGTGAATTTTACTTCTTCACAGCAAAGTCCAGAATCCTGAATTTGAGTTTAGAATTGGACTCCATGATTCACTTTGTTCATATATAATGTGCAATTAGTTTATGATTAATCTATTTCTTAACTTATCGTGGTGATAATTGAGCTACAATCATGATGTGAAAGAGACATTTGTTGCTGATAGTGAAGTGGTATAAGCATCTAGCTATTCCTTATTGTCTTATTGTTAATTTTGGGTGGGAAGGAGAACTGTAGAATGTCACCAAATATGGTGGGGAAGCAATAAGAATAGTTCAAGTTGGTGCTAACATGAGTGACTTCAACGTGGGCTGTTTTGCTGCCTGCCCCACATGGAACATGGAAATGTGGGCTTCCCCTGAATTTGTCAATCAGCTGATCAGGTCTCAGTTTTTCTTGCTTTATGCACCCAAAAAGTTGCAAATCTTCTGCCAATAAGCTGCATCTTCCATCCATCCAAGATTTCTTTTAAACTCCTCGGTCACCATCTCTTTTAGAATCCCCATCCTCATTAGCATATATATCCTTGTTCCCAAATAGCAGAAAATCATGCTCAGTTCATCAACAAACAACTCTGGAGATAATACCTTCCAGAGATGAATGAAAGCATTTTACTGTTTTCCCTGCAAAACAGGCGGTCTATCTTGGTGCAAAAACAATGAAAGCTTGATTTTGCTTTGCAAACTATACAAAGAGGCAACATTGAAACCCTCGGCTTATTGTTTATCCCAGAATGTGCCTGCTTCCTCTGCAAAAGGCTAGTAACCACTCGGTGTGATGTTCGAAAAGAAAATTACTGTTCAAGCAGGCTCCTATTAAAATACCATATATCTTCAGAATCTTTCTTCCCACCTAAGAACCCTGGCTTTTAGGTAGAAAATCTTTGTAGCTTGTTGTAGTTATCTACAACACAAGCAAATGTACATGTAAATATGCACTTTTGCTCTGGCTTCCCAGTCACTCTTTGACACATACAAGTCATGTCGGTTTTTCTTTATTCTAATATAGCTGATACTGAACAGCAGCTTGATCTAATTGTATGCTTCTTTTGGTTTTGTCATGTGAATAGATTGGAGCGTCCAAGCTACCGTCAGCTGGATACTGTCTGAGACCTTAGGGAGTAGGAATGTGGCAATTATTGCCGAAGAAGATGTTCAAACTCTCTCCAAAGCTGATTCAGCTGGCCTATTAGAAGCTGTAGTTCAGACTGTGAATGATTGTCTAGCTGAAGCACCTCGTTTTGGTCTTAAAGCTCCAGGAACATCCCTCGGCAGTTCAGAGGTTCTTGAAGCAATCAGTCGTTGCAACTCAACAGGGGGCCCTAATGGAAGATTTTGGGCACTTGACCCTGTTGATGGTACATTGGGATTTGTTCGTGGAGATCAATATGCTGTTGCTTTAGCTTTGATAGAGGATGGTGAAGTTGTTCTCGGAGTTCTTGGTTGCCCCAACTACCCCATGAGGAAAGAATGGCTCAGTTACCACCATCGCTATCATAGAATTATTTCTAAGTTGACCCCGCCAACATCAGAATCTTGGGATAAAGGCTGTGTGATTTATACAAGAAGGGGCAGTGGTGAAGCCTGGATGCAACCTCTAATACAAGGACATAAGAAGCTAGTGTGGCCAAACTCTGCAACGCCAGTCAAAGTATCCACCATTGAAAATCCAGCACTGGCAACCTTCTGTGAACCAGTTGAGAAGGCAAATTCAAGCCACTCCTTCACAGCAGGACTAGCTCACAGCGTTGGGCTTAGGTGCATATGCTTTTCATTCCTCCTTTCCTTTAAATTTTTCTATTGCCATCTATGAAAATGATAGCAAAGTTCAGCTTTGACTTTTAAATTTCTTCATTTCTTCAATGAATATTGAGATTTAATCTACATGTGAGTTCATGCATCATTTTCTTAATGTAGGAAACAACCATTGCGAGTGTACAGTATGGTAAAATATGCAGCGATAGCTCGTGGAGATGCTGAGATTTTCATGAAGTTCGCCAGGGCTGGCTACAAGGAGAAGATTTGGGATCATGCAGCCGGTGTTATTATCATTCAAGAGGCCGGTGGTGTGGTTACTGATGCTGGAGGACGTCCACTGGACTTCTCAAAAGGTATGTACTTGGAAGGTCTTGATCGGGGAATAATTGCTTGTGCTGGAGCCAAATTACATGAAAAGATTACCAGGGCTGTGGATGCTAGCTGGAACTCCTCTAGTTTGTAAGGCTTTTGTCGCATATGAAATAAATACATGCAAATAAGGTTACTAGACAGGATGGGGAAATGATTGGTTTATTAACATTCCTATTCTTGTTATATAGAGGATCATAGAGATCAGCTAGCATCTGTAACGCCCTTGTGAGGTTCTGTTCTGTATACAGACTGTAGGGTAAAAAACAGAAACCTCCATTGTAAAGAATGCTTTCAAATCTATGCTCCGGTCAGCAATTTGCAAGAATATAAATAAATGATGGTGTTCAAGTTCTCTTCGAAACATTAACATGAAAATTTCCTGACTTCTCACAGTTCGAGCTAACATGATAAAATTTACACTGAGCTACCATGTGACTTGCAACTGGATGCAAATTGCATGGATGATTATGGGCAACCACATCTATTAGTTTTTCACAGTGTCAGGAGACCCAAAGTTTCCCAGGCCTAGGGGCAGTGGCCATCCCATTTTGAATTGTGGCTCTGGGTTGCTTGTGAAGATATAACTGGAAAGCGAACCAAAGCCCAGATGGTTAGCTTTCAAAGACAATTCACCATACTATAATTCAAGTGTAAACCTAAAAAGAAAAAAGGCCCTGAAATCGTAGACATGCGTGAGGTTGTAGCCGGTTTCTGCCGATTTTGAGATCTTACGAGATTAAAAGTCCAATACCATCTCAGTTGTCTGTCACCACTCAAACCAACTTGGTTGCTTGCTCTGTGTTTTTGCCACTCATCTCTTTGTCCTGCCCATGTAGGATGGCAAATACGTAGACATGGGTATGCTGCTTGAACATTTGAGGTCAGAAATCACAAGAGATCTTAAAAAAATGGTGGAATTCACATAGGTAATGGCTTTTTCAGCAACACAGGCTTTATACTTCTTCTGTTTAGATATGAATCCTAGATGATCATATAATTAATTACAAATCCATTTATTTTGTGAGCCAAACCTGCTGAAGTAGGCTTTGTACTGTTACACGATGACTAATAGCTGATTTTAATAGGCATTCAAGTCCAAGCAATTCATCCTGCAGTCTGGCCTGAAGGTCCTGTAAAAGCACACCATTGGGTTTTGGTCCACCAAAATGGAAAACTACTCGGGCTTTCGAATCCTCGGGTTTTATTATTATTATCACAGCATAATATTATTTGATTTTGTTTTTAGTAAAATAGTATTATTTTTATTTTATCTATATTTAATTAAATATTATCATTTTAAAACATGGCAACTACTAGCCGGTTGAATATGGTTATATAATCAATCAATTATTTCATGAATTTTTTTAAAATATATTTTGAATAAAAAGATATATTTTTATCAAATTTATAGAGTAAAAAATAGACTTTAATTAAAAATTTTAAAAATATTATTTATACAGTAGTTTTCACTAATAATTTTAAGCAATTAGATGTAAGTTTGTTATAACTAGAAAAGTATCTACTCTCAGACAGAATATATAAATGATCTAACATATATATTTATGAGCCAATAAATTAGATTAGGTCTTGGAAGAGGTCTAATTATACGCAAATCAAATGATAATTCAAAAAGATTATAATGTTTTATTTAATTATTGGATCACGCTCAAGTTTTTAAAGAGGTTTTTGGAGGTTTCTTTTCAAAAAAAAAATAGCTATGAAATTGATATTTCAATTGTCAAATCTTTAGATGTCAAAAACCTCATCCTGGGGTTTTTCTTTTAGTAGTTTTGATAGTTTCATAATTTTTCTTATGGACGGATTGACTAGTTCAATAAATAAATTTACTTATTAATCTTGAATTTAAATAAATTTTGTTATTATAAACCACGATATCAATTAAAATTATATCACATTTTTTAACCACCACATTCAAAATTATGTTATTTTACCACCAATAAAAATTGCTTTATGTTATTTTGTCATTTGTGTGCATTTTACATGCTAATTGACAAGAAAAGAAAAAAAAGAAGTCTATAACATGCCTTAAAGAAAGCATGATTCTATTAAATTCAGATCCTAATATTGACTTTTAGTCCATTCTATATCATTTTACAATCAATCTTGCGGGGCAGGACCGTTAGTGGCTCTGAGTTGGCTAGATAGAAACGAAATTAGTTCTATACATTTCTTCAATCTTTATTGCTTGCCTTCCTATAATATTGGCAGGAAAAAGGTACAATTGGGTACTGGTTTTGACAAATCAGGGGCTGTTATTTTCCTCCAGAAAAGGCTTACGAGCAACCGCATTTGTTATTCTTCCTTAAATTGTCCATTATCCCATCATGAAAATCATCCAAGCAAAAAGACTTCGAATAAAAAAGCTATCGACATCATGAAAATGAAAGTTAGGTGATTTCACCATATATGAACCATGAAACAGCTTGGGAAGTTGATAGTTTTGGCATGCAACACCTACACCAAATCGTACATAACATATATCAATATATGCAAATCTGTTAATTTTGAAAGCTCTTGCTACACAAATAAATATTAAAAGCAAGGATATTTTTATTGCAATTGAAGAACTAAGGCTTTATATCAGCCTTTACATAGCAGGAATCAGAAAATAATAGAACCACTAAAGACGTGGTCAATTGGTTATAAGAGAATCAAATCTAAATTGAGGTCCTAAAAATCAAGACATTATTAACCAAAATAGCAATAGTTAAAAGATTAAATAAAACTGAACTTAATCAATAAAAGAACCCAATAAACTCTTCCTTAAACTGACTTGCAATTTGTAGTTGATTTACATTTGTTGCATTGCAAACTCCAAGCAATTCTCTTAATCTTATGAACACCTCAAGCATCAAAGTTTTAGTCATAATATCTACTAACTGATTTTTGGAACCACGATACTCTAACTTAACAATTTCATCCATTGTTAATTCATGAAGAAAATGAAATCTAACATTAATATGCTTGCTTTTTCGGTGCATAACAAGATTTTTTGATAATTTAATAGTAGAGTTGTTATCATAGAATATATCAATGCACTTACCTTGTTCAAGACCAAGCTTTTCAAGAATTCTACGCATTCATATGGTTTGACATGTGTAAAAGACAGCAGCTATGAACTCAATTTCAGTAGTGAAAAGAGTGATTACTAGTTATTTTTTTAAGACCATGCTACAACACCTAAACTGAGCAAGAATGCGTATCTTGATATGCTTTTCTGGTTTTCAGTATCTCTTGCGTAGTCGCTATCCGAGGAGGCTACCAACTTCTCTTTTTCACCTCTTCTGTAAAAGATTCCCAACTCAGTAGTCCCTTTTATGTAATAAAGAACTCTCTTTGTAGCTTATTGGTATAACTCAATTGGCTTTTCCATAAATCTGCTGATTAAGCTTACCACAAAAGCTAAGTCTAGTCTGTAGCAGTTTCCCCATTTGCTTGTATGTCGTTGCATTAACACTTACCCCGCCTTCATCTTTTATAAGTTTGAAACTCGGTATAATTGGATTTTTGACAGGATTGCAGTTTCCCATTCCAAATCTTTCAAGCACCTCATTAGCATATTTTCTTTGATTGATGAAGATCCCTTCACTATGTTGCACAACTTTCATACCAAGAAAATATTTCATTCTTCCAAGATTAGACATGTCAAACTCTTGTTTCATAGAGTTCTTAAAACTTTCAAACATTGTTACATTATTCCTTGTAAAAATAAGATCATCAACGTATATACTTACAGTAAGACATTTCCCTTCCATTGTCTTTGTAAACAAGTATGTTCACTCGAACATCTTTCAAACCTTCTTTAATGAAATAGGACTTAAGTTTGTTGTACCAAGCTTGAGGAGCTTGCTTAAGTCCGTATAGACCTTTCTTGAGTTTATAAACCTTGTCTTTTGCTCATTTTATATTATAACCTCATGGTTGCTCAATAAACACTGCCTCATTTAGCTCCCCATGCAAGAAAGCACTTTTCACATCGAGCTGATACGCATCCCAACCTCTATAAGCAGCAAGAGCTAAGATCATTCAAATGGTATCTCACCGAACCACAGGTGCAAAGACTTCGGTATAATCAATTCTAAATTTCTATGAGAATCCCTTGGCTACAAGCCTTGCTTTAAGTTTATCCACCTTTCTATTCTCATTTAGCTTGGTCTTGAAGACCCATTTTACTCCAATATGTTTAGCTCCATTTGGAAGTGTAGTCAGCTCCCAAGTTTCATTCTTCTCAATGGATTTGATTTCGAAATCCATTGCTTCTCTCTACTTCGGGCTTTTGGCAGCTTTTTCAAAAGATATTGGATCATTGAAGGTTGTAAACAACATTAAATTAATTTCTTCATCTAAGTCAGATAACCTTTCACCACTTACATAATCCTGCAAGTAAGCTAGTATCCTTCTAACTCTCCTTTAAACTGGACTGGAAATGTCTTCACTTGATGATGAACCTAAACTAGTAGCACTGTAGCCAATAACATTATCTTCAACCTGTTGTTGTGCTTCTATAGCACTATCTTCAACCTGATGCTCTTTTTCTTCATTTTTATATTCTGGTTACAAATTATCTTCATTTTCCCACTCAAGAATTAGACTCTTAGTTTCTTTAGTACCCTAATCCCACTTTATGTTTTCTTCAAACACTACAACTCTGCTCACAATAATTTTTGTAGACATTGGATCATACATTCTATGGGCTTTAGATTCTTAACTCAATCCCAAGAAGACACATCGAAGGCTTTTATCATCAAGTTTCTGCCTGTTTTTGTCAAGAATATGAACATGTCCAATGCAACCGAACACTTTGAAGTGTTCCATTGATGGCTTAAACCAGACCATGCTTTCTCTAGTGTCTTGTCTTTTACAGCAAAAGTAGGACATCTATTGAGCAAATAAACAACCCAGTTGACAGCTTTTGGCCAGAATTCTTTCAGTACAAACTTCTCTGTCAACATACAACGTACCATATTCATAATTGTTCAGTTCTTTTGCTTTGTAACCCTATTTTGTTGTAGGTTATAGGCGACTATGAGTTGTCTAACAATACCATTAGAGCTTCAGTACTTATTAAAATTAAGCGAGGTGAACTCCCCACCTCGATTAGTTCGGAGACAACATATAACATTTACAGATTTTTTTTCTACTAGACTTTTGAATTTTTTGAATATAATAAGTGTTCTAATTTAAGATTCAAAAAATTAATCCACAACTTTCTGCTATAATCATCTTTAAATGTGAGTATGTACCTCTTATGACTGTTTGATTCAGGTGTAATAGGACCACAGATGTCAGCATGGATGAGTTGCAACTTCTATGTAGCTCTCCACATACTATTTTTAGAAATGGTTTCTCAATGTTGCTTTCCTGTTATACATACTGTGTAAATAGTAGAGAACTTACTGAGATGAGGCATGCCCTTTACCATCTTCTTACTAGATAAGGTACTCAACCCTTTGAAATGTAAATGCATATATCTCCAGTGCCACAAGTTAGTTGGACCTTTAGATATGGTCTTGAAGCATGTAAGAATAGAGACTTCAGCTTGCACCTGTGTTTCTCTTTCAGCCAGAAGGATAAACATTCAATTATCAAATATTTGAGTACTAATAATTAACCCTCGTTCATGATGATAAATTTTGCATTCTCAATATTGTATTAGAATAGCCAGATTGTGTTTTTGTAGCTGACCAATACTAAGGAGATTATTTTTTAGCTCAGGTAAGTAAAATACATCAGCAATCATCCAACTTATGCCATTAATTCGAAGTTTGATGTTTCTTTTCCCCATTACAGCTATTTTGGTGTCATTGCTAAGCTTCACAACCTGCCAAAAAGACTCATCTAGATGAAGGAACCACTACCTATCACCGGTCATATGATTGTTGTAACCTGAGTTAAGAAACCATATTCTTTTTTTAGAGTTGTTAAAATCTATTTGAACCATCAACAACATTTCTTCTTCTGTATTTTTTCAACACAATGAGCTTTTTTTTCCCAACTAGGACATTTATATTGAAAGTGTCCTAGCTTGTGACACTTGTAGCACTCCATAAGTGCTTTGTTAAATCCATGTTTGCCTCTACCTTTTCCATGACCTCAAAATGTACTTCGACCATCTCTTCTTCTTTCTTTTTTCATATGAAACATTTAGAGCTTGTTCATTTTTTAAATATAACGGTTCATTCTTTGTTCATGAAAAAGTAAGCTACTTTGAAGTTCTTTTATGGTAAATTGGCTTAAATTGTTAGACTCCTCTACTGAACATACCACATAGTCAAATCTGGAAGTCATTGATCCTAAAATTTTCTCAATGATCATCACCTGCTTCATTGTCTCACCATGAACTTTCATGTTATTCATAATAGTCAATGTCCAAGCAAAGTACTTGTCCAATTTCTCCCCTTCCTTCATCTACAGCACCTCAAATTCTCTTCTTGAAGCTTGCAATTGAGCTCTTTTGACTCACATTGATCCCCAATATTTCTACCTCATAAAGTCTCATATGCTCTTAGCACTTCCTTTATCAAGAATAGTCTTCATGATAGTGTGATCAATGACCTGAAACAGATAGTTCTTCACCTTTAAATCTTTGATTTGGGGAGTTTTTGTGCCTCAGTTAGCACAACTCCATCTTCTACTACTGAGGAAACTCCTATTTTTATCAAATCCCAGTACCTTTTTGAACAAAAAAGGTTCTCCATGTGCATAGCCCTATGGTCATAGTGACTATCAAACTAAGAAATGGTTGCTTGAACATATTTATCTATAGCGATCTCAAACTTTTTATTCCTATCTCAATTTGGTGTAATCCCCACTAAGTGTTTTACTCACTAGGTGTTTCACTCTTTCTCTTGTGTTTCATTCACCAAGTGTTTAACTCTTTGTTTCTTGTTAGGAATTGTAATTCCAAAAACTCTCAATCAAACCCTGTGTGTTGAAACTCTAATACCAAATGTTAATTTTGTAAGCTCTTCACTACACAAATGAATGTTAAAAGCAAAAATATTTTTATTGCAATTGAAGAACTAAGGCTTTATATTAGACTTTACATAGCACAACAGAAATACAAAAAATAACAGAACCACTAAAGACATGGTCAATTGGTTATAAAAGAATCAAATCTAAATTATGATCCTAAAAATTAGAACATTGTTAATGAAAATAACATCAGTTAAAAGGCTAAATTAATCTAAAATTAATCAATAAAAGCAGTGGCGGAGTCATAATGGAGATTAAGGGGGCAATAGCCCCCTTAATTCTTTTTTGTTTAAAATATTTTTTATATTAAAATTTTAATATAATAATTTAACAAGCTTTTCTCTCTTTTTTTTGACTTATTGTTCCTACCTCCTTTTCTTTTATATTTTTTTTTATGTTCTAAATTATTAATCAGTTAAGTAAGTAACATTTTATGTTTTATGCTTAATGGTTTAGGCGAGTTTCTTTTATTTTTTATATTTATTTCATTATTTAATTTTAGTTTTATTCCTTAATAATATGATAATTTATGGATTTTTTAAATTAATATGTATATGTATAATATTATATGTATATGAATATTAATTGAATTGATTTTTGATGAATTAATATATATTTTGTTATGAATTTCATATGAAAAATAATAGTGATTAACGTACTAATGATTAAAAATAAAGTACTAAACAACTAAAAAAATTAGAGATATAATAAAAAATTAAAAAAATATATTAATATTTATATTTAACCCATATGTGTGAAACAACAAATCAACAAAGAATTATTATCTATAATTTCACTAGTTCCTATAAGATTTAGAAATAAATAAATGAAAGTTTCATTATAAAAGAATATCTTTAATAAAATTAATAATAAAGTCACCATCGAGCAATTTTTAAATATAAAAACTCGAAAAAAATAATTATAATATAATTTTTTTTATTTTTAAAAATATTTTTAAACTAATTTTATTTAACATGAGTTAATACATATATTTTAAATTAATTTTTTTTATATATAATATATGTTTATATAATATATAATATCAAATATTTATAATTTATTTTTTTATTTAAAATTTTTAAGCTTTATCGTATAATAAAAGATCCCAACAAAATCTGCTGGCGGTGATAAGATGGGACAGCAGATCCTTAAGCCAGCTGATTTTTTCCATCAAGTATAATTAATAAGGCTACTGATAAAATCAACTGCAGCAAACAAGCCAGAAGTCAATGGTGTCTTAATTGCCGAGAACAGCCCCAGCCAAGATCTAAAGCAAAATAAATTTTGGCTCTGGGAAGTTTCTAGTGGAGGATGGTTGGTTCTTGGTTCTAAATTGATGTAAATGTAGTTAGGTTTCATGTGCAGAGAAATTGAAGGATATCATGCAAGTACTAACAGGCATGTCTGTATGGATTTGATCAAGACGTCAAAACTAGATCAGTGGTCGGCCCTCCCTTTAAATGCTCCAGCTTCTCGTCTCGCTACTTGCTTGACGCATGCCCTGCTAATGGACACAGTATTACATGGGTCCTCAGGTTATGTATCTTAATCTTCCGCCTTGGCAGTACATACAAAATCAAACTGTTCTTCAAAAAGTAGACGCATTTCTTGGACTCGTTTCTCGAATTCCAGCTAAAACCAGAGCAAAAACTTTGAATATCTATGGCTCTGTGGGTCTAATGCAGCCTTCAATTTGATGCCTGAACAATATCATACACAGGATCCAGCGTGATACAATGAAAGAACAGGTGCACGTCATTTGACTTTATCCATTATCTGGACTCGTGCACCGAATTGGAGTGTGTATGGATATTGCATGCGATCTATGATTGAGATCTTTACGTGTGAGCTTCGTTTTTTTTCAATGAATTTGCAGATTGGAAGTCCACCACATTCATTCCACTTAGGAGTTCTGTAGCAATCAAAATTATAGCAATTAAGAGTGGTGTTTTAGCTGCTGATTTTAGGTTTTTTAAAAATATAGTTGTATTTTTTTATTATTATTCTAATATATTATAGAAAGAAAATACTTTAATATATTTTTAAATAAAATAATTTTAAAAAATCAACGTTATATATCACATGACAAATGCAAGTGCCATAATTGTAGCCGACCTGCTCTACTCATGGAGGCCCTGTCCGTCTCAACTGCCCTCCACCCCTAATAAATGCATGCTTTACCTTTAAATATTCCTTCGCGCTCTCTTATCACCTCATCACGCTCTCAAAAAACAACCAATCTTTTGCAAAAATGAAAACCTTAACAGTCTTCTTTCTCTTGGCTCTCTTGCTTGTTTCATGTTCACTACCCACAGAAACGCGACCCGACCCCAAAACGTCCACAGAAGGAAAACCTATCAACCAAAACAACAAAGCTGACGGGAATGACGGTGGAGTCTTTGGATCCGGATCCGGATCCGGTATACCCGGGTTTGATTATGGTTGGAGTAATGGTGGCGGTGGTTATGGAGGCGGGTTCGGTGGTCCAAAGGGAGGGAGCTCTAAAGGTGGCGTTATAAAGCCCAGCGTGGTGTGCAAAGAGAAAGGACCGTGCTATAAGAAGAAGCTTACATGTCCTGCCAAGTGTTTCACCTCCTATAGCCGGTCAGGGAAGGGCTATGGAGGAGGAGGGGGAGGTGGTGGGTGCACCATAGACTGTAAGAAGAAGTGTGTTGCTTATTGCTAAGAGGAAGCCGAAGAAGAAGTGGAGTAGGGCATGGCAGCCAGTAGCCAGTAATAGTTCTATTATTATTAGTGACCAGGTATGTAACCGTGGAGTGTCATGTTGAATATACTTATATTAAATAACATGGAGTGATATATATATACATATATATATATATATGGGTTTATGAAACTTGAGATTTTGCTTGATCCTCCCTTTCTTTGGATGGATTTAGTCCATGAGCGCTGGTGGTGTCTTGTGTATCAGTTTGAATGGAAGGCATGGATTTCTGCACGACTTCCAAAATTAGCAAGATTTTGGTGGTGTCTTGAGTACCTGTAATCGGGTCTGTTTATTTAATGAAAGGCATAAGTATCTGCACGACCTTCTAGGTATGGTCATGGCATGCCGCTTGAGATTTTTACATGGTAGAGATATGAGCTCTTCATTGCGTTCCATCTGCCATTGTGGCTCTGAGAAGATTTTAAATAGAGAGAGAAGTGGTAGTCGACGTTGGTTGTTTGCAGACGCCGTACGCATTATAAAAGTCAAAACACAATGAAGATAACCCTTTACTTTCAAAACAATAAAAAAGTTTACGAGTAACAAAATATTAGTTGATAAAACCAAAAAAGAATCAAGTAAATCCAGGTAAATTTAATAAATTTAGATTAATTTTTTAGAATTTAACTTGTTGAAGTAATGGATTTGATAAATATCTTTCTCAAGGATTCCCCTTGCATTTTAAACCTAGAGGGTAACGTGGTAAGCAAACAATCAAAGCCTCGCTGGCTGTTTTCTAAGACATTTTTAGGGTTTTAATTTAAAGCCCCGTGAAATGTTGAATGAAGTTGAGCTCTCTGCAAACACCAACTGGATAAATCCCATCCATGTTTCAGCGATTGAAAGAAAAAAAAGCCAATTCTATAAAAAAAAAAAAATTAACTGTGATCTCAGCAAAACATTTACAAGGATATGGCACCCAGAAGTAAATGTAACATAAAAAGAACAGGTCCAACTGCCAGGCTCAAGCAGAGCTGTGTTTCTCCCAAATTTACGTGGTATCCTAATTTCAGGCAGCTAATGGAATTTGCAGCCTAAATCCACACAAGTCCCGCCATGATGCTTCCTTCCTAGAGCCATGGAATCAAACTGCTGCCCTCAATGCTCCTCTTGCAGCCTCCCGCTTCATCTCGGCAGCTTTACCACTTCCACGGAAGTACATGCCTACTTGCTGCGCAGCAAATGGGAACAAGGTGTGACGTATGCTTTCAAGAAAATTCTAAATGCTAATGGTGGATAGATGTTATTATAAACAACTCATCACAAGGAAAAACGTGGAAATGTACCTGAATAACCCAGATGCTCAGCAGTGATTCAAGACAGAAACAACCGAATCCGATGAAGTAGAAAATCTATAAGCAAAAGTAAAAAATTAACCATACAGCCTACAGAAAGTAATGCCATGTTTCTAGCAATAAAACCTACGTCACAGTGGATAACTGACAGAGCAATGTAGAAGGAACAAAGCTAGGGAAAAAAAGAAAAAGAAAAAGACGTGGAGGCCTAACTTGTTCTAGCGCTTAGTCATTCATAAACAAGGATTTGGAAGAAATAGATAATCAGCAAGAAACATAACAAAATGATATCAGAGATCTTACCCCAGCTAAAGCATTTTTACCGACGACATCAACTGCAGCCAGGATACCACTGGTTCAAAGTCCCACAACAAAAAACCATTAGCCACAAAAGTTTAAAGGATTTTGCTTTATAAAGAATGGTGATTTTTTGAAATTCGCAAGAAAGCTGGTTTGAAAACGGTAGTTAAAAATAATTGAAGAAACCTACGTGAGAGACTTTCCCTTGAAAACTATAGGTGGAGCAACAGCAGCAAAGATGCAGAAGCCAATGTGAAGCTGGGCAAAGAAAGATGGAACAAAAGGTTAGATATTCAATTTTGATTTTCATAGGAGATAAGCTGTACAAAATATAAAAGACATGAAAAAACACCAGCAAGATAAAAATTTACCGCATAAAACATGAAAAACCATCCGAACCTCATAGCACTCTCAGTCCTGCATGAAGAGTTTAAATTGATTGAATAAAAGATGTTTTGAAATAACTATACAAGATCATCGGTGTATGGAGGTAAATATCTAGATTAACAATACCCCTTGTTCACATTTTGTTTCAATCATCTAAACGTAAATCATTGGATCAGAATAATCTTAACAATGAAAGTACATCATAAAAATACATTCACCAATAATCTGCTACTTTTCAATGGTCTCACATATATTTCAAGCTTCAAAACAACACCTTTTGACCTCCCTAGCATAAACCAGCCTTGTCTTCCAAGGTTTTGAAAAACAGCTCATAAAGCACAGTAACTCAACTAAGCCTCAGTCCTGAACTAACTGTTTTTTTTTAAGGGTTTACTCTTCAGCCTAGTTCGGACTTAAGAATCACACAGAAGTAGAAAAAAAACAAGGGAGGCAAATACCTAAATGCACGATAGAGTGGACGATACCACAGAAAATAAGCTCCAGGAACTCCTGCTATGAAGTAGATAACAGCAAGAAACCAGATGTTTACCCCTGCAACAAATGATATTTCAAGATGAAGAGAATTTTAAAAACAAAATAGATAATGGAACACCTTGCAAACACAGGATAGATGAGGCACAAGTTTCCTAACTAACCTCCTCCTTTAATCCATAATGTTGTAACAGATATGACATTCCAGAAAAGACAAAAAGTCATTCCTGCACAAGATCACCACTTATACTGAGCCATTTCACAATGTAATTGTGCACAATTACATCAAAGTTATTATAATAACGAAAAATAATCACATTGGAACCAGTACTACATGCATACTTCAATCAATTAGATTGCCCTTTTTGCTAATGAACTTTTCATCTTACACATGATATTAGTTGTAATCTAGGTCCGAAGCAGAAATGTAGCATGGATATGACATGATGCAAATTTCCCTTGGCTATATTGTCTGTAAGGAAGGTAAATAAGCAAGTGTTTCTGTGCAAAGATGGCATCACAGAACAAGGGGAAGAACAGAACCCAATTCAGACCCAGGAATTGTGAGTGCTTGCTTTTAATTACAAGGCAGCATGGAAAATGATAGTCTCTTTCCTTGGGGTGTAGGCTGGGAGCTGGGAGGAGAATGGTAGAGGAGGGGATGGGAAGAAAAAGATACACTTCATGCAGATGATCTCAGATTGTCACAGTGATGGTGTATTTTACAGAAAACAATGGCAGGGCATGGCTTAAAAAACCTTGTGGATGCTTCACGTTTGAAAATTGTCCCATTCGAGAAAAAGAATATTGAGCAGAAACACAATGAATATATGTAATTCATGAACTAACAGCCACAGCAATATAATACACATAGATCTTCCTGGTTGGGATGCTTAAGAGGGCCAAGGCGCATGCCCTGGACCCCATTCAATAAACTAGATAGCTAATACCTTAAAATAATTGAAGAAATATAACAAGAATTCCATATCTAAATATTTCGACAAGGATTTGTTATTATGAAAAAAATGGAAGGAATGTCGATTTTCAAACCCAGAAGTGTTAAAAAAAAATGGACTTCTTAAGTAGACGCTGACAACATCAGTTCACAGATCCAGATGGAGGCTCACATACCTAGAAATGTTGTAAACGCAACATATTGAAGTTTCTGTAGATGAACTGGTATTTCATTTGCAATATCATGATGGATAATTGGGAAAAATGGTGGCCAATTTTTCTCTTCCAGGACAATTCCAGCTGTGAATGGTAACAGAGGACTAAAAATGTTAATTGCATGACAGAAGTAGTGCACCAATCATCCATACAAGCAAAGAGAATCTGTCCAGTTGTTCAAATAATACATGCATCTAGGTATTCAAATATTTCACAATGGAAAAAAGTAGTCTTGTAGACGGGCATCATCAGAAACAAGGAAGAATTGGCAAGTGTTGCAAATAAAATACGCCTACTCATTTTAACACCAACCAAAGTACAAAGGACTTGGTTCATTTCCTTATTCATCTTTCAAAGAAAATATCCTATGCCAGAAGATGTGAAAAGGCTTGATCAAAAGCATATTACCTCTAGCAGCTGCATCTTCTTTCCTCTTCACCTCCTGTTTAGCACCAGAAGGCAGATTAATGAGATGAATTGCAAGGATATGAAGCGAGAAGAAAGTCACAAAAGAAAATCATCCATAATAAGTTTGAAAGAATGACAGAACTAATCAATATCCAACCTGCAAGATGTCCAAAAATTATGGTGGGATGTTATATAAATAAATAAACACTGCTCTGCACTGAAGCTTTTACAGCAGTAGAAAACAGGTTCTGTTAATAAACCAAAACCAGAACATAATTACATTTTCAAAAGGCAATTTCACATCCTTTAAAGACCTTTGACAACACAAACCATAATTGTAAGGATTCGTAAATGTCTTCCTTCTAAACAACTTTGTTCAGCGCAAAAAAAATTAATTACAGTTCCACTTGAATATCTAACACTTCTATCAGAACATACCTGCTCCCGCCTTCTCAGTTCAGCCTCCTTAGCTTGAAGTTCCTTCTCTTTCTTCCTTAAGTCCTAGATTCATAACATACTATTAAGAAAAAAACAAGTATAACACTAATTGTACAAATGAAAAAATGGACTCTGGTTTTCACCAGAAAGAGAATTTCACCCATACCGCAGGTGCATCAATAGGAATGTCAACTGTATTGCCGTAATTGTAAAAGTCAGCAGGTTCAGGAGGAAGTGGTGAAAGCCTCGAGTTTGATGCAGGAGGAGCACTCTAGAAAATTACCAATATCATGAGCTTGAATTCCAGAATTCAATAAACAAGAGATTGTTACCAGAATCTACTGGTTCAAAATTGAAATATATGTCAATTTTTGCAAGAATTAGGCTTACTGCTGTGTTAAATGCACGCCCACCATACTTCGATTGCCCTGATGCTTTCGATCTCACAGCTGGGTCCTAGTGATAAAAAAAAAGACCAGATTAAAATTATCAGGCTCTTGAAAAATACAAGGCAAAAGGCCAGCCATCTAATTCCTGAAAATGATCCTGATCCACGTTAAGCACCAGCTTATCTCTCCCAACAGCATGGATCACTCACATTTTTTTTAAAAAAAAAATGATCTCTATTAATATTTAACAACCTTCAACAACTACATAATTTGATCAATAATTCAGATGCACAAAATCACTCAAGTCTTGATTAACGGTTATTACTGATAGGTGGAATAATTAACTAAGCAAAGTAATCAAAATTAAGCAATAATTGAATTTCCCTAACAGGAAGTTAAATCAATCACAGAACCATAAAAGTCAACCACAAAAAAGACCTCACTAAACCCTGTGATTCTGAGAATTCTCCCTTTAATCACTTCTAAAACCTACAAAACACTCATAAACACTTCCAAGAGAACACCAAATGGGACAAAGAACAAAGAAGACTGAAGAGAGGCTTACAGAGAAAGGGTTAACTTCTTCTTCATCAAAAGGGTTGGGATCGTACCGACCAGCCATCGCAGAAACCAAGGTGAAGGGAAACTCCAAAACCACCAAAAAAAAAAAATTCAAACTTCGAACAGAGAAGGTGAAAGAGAGAAGGCGAGAAGGAGCTTAGGCTAAGGCTATTTGGGTAGTCAAGGAAGCAAAATATTTGAAATGTTAAGGTAGACAAAGACAACAAAGTCAAAAAAATCATACAGTTCTAGAGAGAGAGACTTGTCTATGGTCAGCTTCTTTTACATGTACGGTTGACTTTTTTGTTCGTTGTAAGAAAATGGAATTTTGCAACGGGCAAATGAACATCTTCTTTTCCGACATATAAATATGTATTTGTTTTTATATTTAAAAAAAAAATTAAATTTTAAATTTTTTTATTTTAAATTAATATATTTTTAATATTTTTAAATTATTTCAATGTATTGATATCAAAAATAATTTTTAAAAAATAAAAAAATTATTAATATATATTTTAATATAAAAAATTATTTAAAAAACAATTATAACTATGTTGGTAAGTAAAAAAAATTTCAACGGTTTTTTTTCAATTTATTTTAAAAAAATATATATTAAATTTATTTTTAAAAATACTTTTTAATAACTTTAATATATTAATATAAAATATTATTTTAATTTGATTTTAATTGAAAAGTATTTTTGTACTTTTGACCACGTTACTAAATATACACTATATAAAAAAACAGAAATAATTGAAATATAAAGTATGTAATTCTTTCTCTTTTTTTTGAAAAAAATCAATTTAAAATTAAATTTATTTTTATCTTTTTATTTAATTATGTGTTTATATTTTTGTCCTGAGTCCTCCATGGTTAATGTGATTTGTTTGTTGGTCGGTTTGAATTTGAATTTATCAGCTCCTTTTTGTTTTAATCTTTGTCTTGTTTTGGACATCACTGATGATGTTTTCTTAATGGGATTTAACTTTGAGGACATTTTTGGATTTTTGTTCACTGATAAATAACTCACCCTTTTTTCTTAATCCTTTTCATAACAAATAAAATTCATAGAAATTTCGCAACAGTAAGATTCATTTTAATTTTGTTTAATTTAGACATAATTCATGATTTTAATATGCCCATTTATGCCTCAAGCAAGCACAAGTTTTTTTTATATATATAACAGATTATTTTAAGATCTCATTATGTTATATTAGGCCCACAATAATTAATATTTATGAATTAAAAAATGTGTATTTGTACGCGGTCTTGAACCCGTGACAGCAGAAGACGCAAGGCGCCATTCCACCGCTGGGCGTTGCCCATTTATGATTTAATATGCCCATTTATGCCTCAAGCAAGCACAAGTTTTTTTTTTTATATAACAGATTATTTTAAGATCTCATTATGTTACATTAGGCCCACAATAATTAATATTTATGAATTAAAAAATGTGTATTTGTACGCGCGATATGCAGGTAGACAATGACATATATAAGAGAGTGTTCAAAAGTATGGTAGCATTTATATTAAAATTATATTTTTAATAATATTATATTAAAATAATTTAATATTTAAAAAATAAAATTTAAAAAAATATTATTCAAAAACAAGTTCCGAGACAGCTCCTAGAGATGGGGACAGCATAGCGTAGGAAGGAGTCAATATTTGTTTTCAAGAACAGAGTACGGCAACTTTCCAAACCGTGTTTTTTGAAAAATAAATAAAATTAAAGGCTGAATTCAAAGTTTGGAATGCAGTCTGAATCTTTCGTGAGCCTAATTTGAAGCATTGGGTCAATACTATAGCAATGTCGAGAGAGAAGAAACCCCATGCTTTTATAATCTTAATTTCTCAAATTAACTGAAGAGTATCAAATTCAAATCCAAATACTAAATATACAACTAGAAAAAAAAAAGAATCAACCCTCTTAAAAGTTGATAAACACACACACAAGTCCTTGCATTAATATTTTATTGTGAATTACTAAAAATTATTTTACTCTAGTCTCTTAAATTTTTTTTAATTAGTTGTTTAACATTATATTTCTTTGAAATTCTTAATGATGATTTGTTTTAACGCTTGTATTTAAAGAGTATCAAAGATAATATTCTGATGCTTGGTTAGTTATCAATTTGATAAAATAAAATTTTATTTTATTGATTAATAAAAATTAGAACTTTAATTACCGAATTTAAAGTATAAACAAATATTTAGTTCTTTTTTCTTATTAAGATCAGGACTACCTCGTGCGTTTAAGAAAAATATTTTTTTATACTTAACTTTTATTTTTTTTTAAATTTAATATTTTCACATTAATTTTATTTAGGGTTTCATTTGATAGTTTATTTTAATTATCTAGATATTAATAGAGTGAAAGGCTTTTATGATATTTAGACATCATGTGAGCCATAACTAAGCAGTCAAATAGTAGCTTTCAAAAAATATTGGAAGCGCCACTTTCATGCCTTTCTAGGTGATGTGAGGCAAGTAAGAAGGACTGTGATGGATAGGTTTAATGAGATTTTTTTCTTTTTTCTTTTTTCTTTCTTTTTTTCCCTCTCTTCTTCTAGGAAATTGTACTAACATGTAAAGATTCAAAGGTGACTTGTCATTTGTTATTTGTATCATCATTTTATTATTATTATTTATTTTATTTTGAATTTTTTATTAATTTATTTTTCAATTTTATCTATTAGCATTGGGTTTTATTTAATTTTTATATCAAATTTTATCTTTATTTTTTTATTGCTCTTTGTTTTTTTGTTTTTTTTTAATTGATTTTTTATCAATTTCTTCCCTTAGCATTTGGTTTTATTTTTTATATCATATTTGATCGTCATTCTATTTATTACTATTTGTTTTGTTTTGTTATCTATTTTTTTAATTTATCTCTCAAAAGGTTTTTTTTTATTGAGGATTTGGTTTTATAATTTTTGGGTTTGTGTCTCGTGAGCTGGTCCCTACTCCATACTTAGGTCATTGGTTTTAAAGATTAGCTCCAATTGATCTCAATCATTTTTAGGTCATTTTTCAATTTAAAATAATTAACATTGTTGGATTGTTGGGACTTGAATAAATATTTTTAGAAAAATGATTGTTTCAGTTTTAAGTTATTGTATGTTTACCCTAATTTTAATATTTGAATTTTAAAAATTAAAAATTAAAATTTATTTTTTTATAAGATTATTTTGATCTCACATAACCTAGATCATTCTAATTTTATGATATAGGTTGTATACCTAACAAATTTATGCAAATTAACTAATTTTTTTTTCTCAAATTTTTTTTTTTAGATTAAATATTTTCTCTGCTTCATTTTTTAATATTTAGTTTTTTCAAGCAATCATTAAAAATAATGTGGCGTCTTGGTTTTTCACAAACAAAGCAAGTTACTTTGAAATGTTTTTTACCGTCATCATTACCATTAGAGATATTGGAAGAACTTGTCTTGACATGCTTTATATTTAAGTTCGAACCACTTAAATTATTTTGTATTTCTTTTTCATGTAAAGAATGTTTAGAATTAAGTTCGATAAAAGAAAACTGGAACAACAAGAGCTACCGATATTACCGATACGTTAGTGTAATTAATACTAATTTAACATTTATTATTTAAATAATAAAATCAATTTTAAAAATATATATCATATATAATATCAAAGATAATAACTTTAATCAAATTAATTCAAATTGAATTATAAAATCCTTCAACACACTAATCTTTGGAAATAACTTTAACCTTTGAAAAAGTGACCATGCCAAATATTATTATTAAATTTGATATAATATGTTAATATTGAATTCTTTAGCTCTAACTATTTATCTAATTCTAATTTAAAATTAATATTGTGAGAGTTTCATTGACATAATATAACTCAAATGACTTGATTATTTTAAAGATAATCATTATTTTAAAGATAATCTGGATAATTAGTAAAACTATAATTTAGCTTTAAAAGAATTTCAAGAAGGTAATATCATATTAGATTGACTCAAGTTTCATAACTTAATTCTTAAAACCTGTAACACAAATCATGGACTCTAGTAGATTTAATAACTTTATTTTTTTAAGTTATTTTTTACTTAATGATATGACAATAAAAATAGACGCTTGTATAATTGAGTACCAATTAAATGCTAGGATGTTTGTTTGAAACTGCAATATTCATGTAAAAAACTAATTGAAACAAATTAAAAAGATTAATTCAAAATTAACTAAATATTAAAAGATAAAATTAATTAAAAAAAACAAAAGGGATTCAACCGAAAGAAAAAAAATGGAAGATGGCATTTTTTAAAAAAGAGAACTTATTTGCATTATTATTAAACCAAACCCAACATATCAACCTTGAAAACTATTATCTCAACTTTTTATCTAACTCAAGTTTAAAATTAACTCGTATGTAAGTTGACTCTACATGACCCAATTGATTTTGTAAGTCCAAAAGCAACTCGAACGAGCAATAGAAACATGGTTTAACTTTAAAATGACTTCAAGATGATATTTTTTTTTTAATATTAAGACAATGATATATTTAATCAACCCGAACTTTGTGAGTTGGTTTTGTAGCGTAACTCGCAAAACCCGCGACCCGGATCATGAACTCTACTGAGTTTAAAAAATTTGTTTTTAGTAGAAAAACTATTTTTTATTTATTGATATCAACATGTAACAAAATATAAACTTGCAAAATTTATGTACCAACAAAATATTGAGATTTTTATTTGAAAATACGATAACTTCATATAAAAAATCAAAATAAATTATTACAATCAATTCAAAATTAATAAAATATTAAAGATTAAAATTGGAAAAAAAATATTTGGAAAGTGGATTTTTTAAAAAAGGGAAAAATTTTTAAATTTTTTTAAAAAAGTATTTCACTATTCATATTTAAGTTAAGAGCGTAATGAACACAAATTGACAAAAGACGTGCATTTAAAAAGTTTTTTTTCTTTGTTTTTTTTCCCATATTCAAAACATATCAAGATTGTTGCTTTATAAGGATTCCTTAAAAGATATCAATGCAAACTGCACTGTCGCTTATAATCAACAGATAAATTAACAATATATATATTAGACATAATCAAAATCTGTTATATTAAGAGGAGCTGTTTCCCTTTTATTTTATCTATTGCACCTAACCTTTATTATTTATAAATATATGGTATCTGCATAACAAAAACCAGACAGCTTCCCTGTGGCAAGGGGCTGGTTGATTGAGTAGATTCTAGTTTGAATCCAGCTCCCTCAATCCTACTTTATGAACAAACATGCGTGTTATAGTGTTCCAACAGAAATCACTGCCCAGTAACGAGGAGATAACAGAAACTATTCCATAAATTCTAAAGCATTTGAGAATTTTGAAGACTTGGGAACCTGATAATGGTGATCATTTGATCGAAACAGTAACTAAAATCAGCCTCGATGTTGCAAGAACTTGCAGAGCTTGAGCATTCGTCGTTCCACTATTCGGAAAGAGAAGGCATTGGCCATTGTCGATTATCTTCCAAGGATCAAGTGTCGTGATTCTAAGTGGGGCCTTGCATGCTTGAGGAGAATCCGGTAATGATATAGATTTTCCTTGTACCTTACGAATTCCAAGTTTAGTTTTGAGGATCTGCCATTCTTTTTGTAAACGTTCAAAGTTTTTTACATTTTTCTATTGGATACAAGTCATTGAACGTTGAATTTCATCCATGCATGTATCATAAATTTGCATAGTTTAGGACAAAAGATGGCCTGTTAAATTACGTAGTACATGTATGATCTGGTGATGGTGCAACCCACTTGC